>NC_081343.1:19942135-19993881 GCF_029784015.1 Lycium ferocissimum
TCAGAGCCCCGGGGAGTGCGGGACACGTTATGTATATTTGGTACATGATTCGATATACATGATCCTATTACCGAGTCCCACGGGGGGCCCGGACACATTATATGCTATGTGATCATGATTTTTACATGCATTGATGAGTCTATCCAAGAGTCCCTCACGAGGGCGGACACGTTACACGTATAAGATATGTTACTTTGGCATATGGTGATATTCCGTCTCGCGTCCCTTCGTAGGGCGGGTTCGTATCGTTTAAATTCTATATGATCGATATTCATAATCTAATCGTGTCGGAAAGTAAGCATTCAGGAATTCTACGCTCGGTATTCCGTCCGCTATATGATCTCATCCGAATATTCGTACGTTCGTATTCTGTCCGTATGAAGTCATCCGAATATTCATATACGTTCAGTTTACTAGGTATAAGAAGTCATCGAATTATCGTACGTTTTGTATTTCGTCGTTACATGATATCATTTGGGCATTCTTGCGTTCGTATCTCGTCGATATCGACGACATCGAGTATTCGTACGTTCGGTATTTCGTTCGATACATGACCTCGTCCGAACATTCCATCGTACGCTCGTACTCCGTCGACGTGTGACATCACCGGTGCGCTTTGTATTTCTCGCACCTCTTCGGACATGCGATCGGTAATTGTAAAAATAAGCATTTTAGTACTCGGGTTGACTGCCTGACCTCTGTACTCCTTCGATATATGGGCAATGTATGTCGATTTGTGTCGAAAAAAAGCGTCACGGTATTTTGACTAATGTACTTTTTTTTGTCTGTTTGTTTCGATTATGGTTCTGTTTACGTATTGCATGCCTACATGCTGGGACATTTTCCGTCACGACCCCGTCTTCGGGGTGCGTCTCATGCCACGCGTGTACTCCCGATGAGCTGAAGTTATTATAGAAGGTGTTCAGCTGAGAGATGGCAAGCACCATTCTCCCGTAGGGCGCCAAGTCGAGTTTGGTTTGATTTCTGGATGTATGTTAGAGACTTTGCAGAGACACTGTGGGTATTGGTTGTCGGTCGTAAGTGGCTTCGTCCCGATATGTCGGTCCGTGTTATGTATTGAATTTTGTATGATTATAAATTTGTTCGATTTGAAGGCTACGAGAAAGAATACTTGAAAAATTTTGCTATGTATTTTATCTCATTTGGTTTAAAAATTCGTGTGCTTCTCTTATGGAAGAGTCGAGGGTTCGCTCGGCACTAAGTAGGGTCGGTGCCCATCACACCTTAATAAGATCGGGGTGTGACACTTATTATTGACACGACCTTCCAAGGCATATCACAAACCCATATTTCATTCTCTTTTTCTTTTCTGAAAAAATTTCGGCAGAGTTTCCTCTATATTTCTTACTATCTCAAAACTGCACGCAGGGAATACCAACAATGCCTCACAGGGCCAACATATATATATATATATATATATATATATATATCATATCATATCATATCATATCATAGCCACACGGGGCTCCCAATATCAACAACAGTATGAAAATAATGGACTTACCTCGTATGTCCAATTCGATCTGCACCTGTTACACTTTCCTGTTCGCTTTCCAATTTTTCAACTTTACATTTCAATCGTACCTCAATACCTTACCTGACATATATCTTCGTGCCTTTACTTACCTGCCGCTTTGTAACTTGACATCGTCAATAAACTTTTTTTGTCGATGTTCCTTGGGGAAAATCAAAAGTTAGTATGGGGAATTCCATTTCCTATGATTTGGGCTCTATCGCCGATCTAAGAGGGAAAAAGGGCCCGGATTCCTAAATCCCCCCGGACCCCCTTTTATAAGTGTGGGAAACTCCCCCGAAAAAAACCTTAACACGGACACATGAAGCAATCAGGATAAACCGGCTCGATACCATTTTTTTGCCCAGACCCCCGGTGGGTGACTAGTCCCCGAGCTAGGCCCCCGAAAAAAAAACCCAAAATAACCATAATCCCGTACAAACGGATTATACATTGCAAAAGCCAAGGCCGGACCATGGGCATGCCCCGGTCTTATAAAAAAGGGGGAAAAAAAAAAAAAGCGTTCCCCTAAGGCATCACAAATATATGTACTCCCGCGGTCAAAAATCCGGCGAACAATCACAAAAAGGGGGTGGCTATCATAGTATGGGGGACGTCAAATCAAAACTCTTTGGGGGCCCCGGCAGTGATTCCCCCCAAACCCACGTACGTCTCCCCCACGAATAACAACAAACTCTATGAGGGGAGGGGGCCCCCCCCGTCCCTGAAGGATCTATCTATGCTCGGAAAATCTGTCCCCGAAAAGGGCTCTGAACGGGGGAGCGCTCCCAAAAAAATTTGGATGGAAACCCTAAGGCTGGGATCACCCTTTTGCCCTATACGTACCCGCGCCATGAAACGGGGCCCCAAGAAGAAAAATTCGAAAATATCCCCAAAATATGAAAAGGGCATAAAAAACGATAAATAAGATCTAATGGGAAAAAAAGGTACGAAAAGTAAATGCAATAAAAAGGGAATATCAAAATCTTTTTGGTTAAAATACAAATCTTGGGACTCTTAGAATATGGTGCCCCCCCGGCATTGGGCCCCCAAAAACATCATACCCCGGAAGATTTCATATCCCCGTACCCCGTCACACATCATAACTCATGGCTTTATATACCCGGCCGAAAAGGGGCTCGGCTTTTGGGAAAACACCCAATAACACCATTATATACACTTTCCCGGGCCAAAAAGGGGCTCTTAAACCGGCCCGGGGAATCAAGCTGTTTTCAAAGACCCCCGGGGCATTCAAACAAACCTTACTTAAGAACCAAAACATTAATCAAATCAAGGTTTCCTCACGAACGTCGCTCGGGGACATATCGAATAGAGCTTTTTGGGAAAACATAGTTACGTATCGGAATCCCCTAAGTATAAAATCGTCATTTTTGGGCCCCAAAAGGATAAGTATATAATCATACCGGGGGGGCGAAAAGATAGTAATATTAAGGTTTAAAAAAAATTGAACCTTAAATTTATCACACGGATCTTAGAATAGGTAGCTATTATTATAAGGGACTCAACAAGTGTAAAAAGATCATCTCATCCCATGTTGGAAATTCGACAAGCACGGGCCCCGCATCTTCCTTAGTGTCTGGATAGTACGCTCGATGCAATCGTCGGTCTGAGGAGTGACTATCTTTATTATCAGTAACTGCTTGATTCGATGGTCGGCGTCGTGGTCCTTACATCCTTGTCACCAATTTACCTTTACGTTTCGAGTGCTCACCCAACATGACTCTGTCGCTAGTGAGTATTATGGCTACGTCCATTAAACTATTCCTTTAGTTTTCTACGTCTTGCTTCTTTAACCTTTTATGCCTCGGATAGCACGGTACAACTCAAGGCATAAGGTATGAAAAATTTCACTCCTTACAATTCTCTCGTAACACAAGTATACGCGTCTTGAATTCACTTGTATTGGTGATCGTTCCGAACTTTAGCTCCGGTACTAATAAATTTCCCCGCTTTTGGGGCCATAATTCCTTTCAAGCCCAATATGTATTTTCCCGTTTACTTAGGAGGTCCTCATCACACCAATGTTTTTTTTTTTTTTTTTTTTTTTGGATATTCATCGTCTTGACCTTATCTTTCGAAAGTTAGGAATCTTTGCTTGTTGCATGGCCTAATCTCATCCTTTCCTTCGTTTCTCGTTTCCTCGTTTGTTCCATACTACCTGGCTTTATCCCTCACACTTTCTTGCCTCTCACATTTTAATGTACGGTGTCATGCTTTGCCCGTTGTCTCTTTGGAGGCTTTATTCCCTCATGTTTCTTACCCTTTCGCTTTTTCCGACATTTTAGTCATCTTATCTTCCATCTACTCACTTTCTTCCTCTTTCAAATATCATTGCATTAGAACCTTTTAAGCTTAACCTGTAGTGAAAACAACATCAGCTTGCCTCATAACGCTCGTGCCATTTTTTTCTTTCACTTGAACTTCATTACCCTGTCCGATTAATACCTTCCAACATGTCACAACGTTGATCGCTGGGTTTCAATATAGTCATGTATGGGATATCATATACATACGTATACATAACCGCTACCATCTTGTTTACAAAATATTTCCAAACGCTATCCAACCTACCCTGATTCTAAAGCCGTAATGCACCTTCTTTCTTTTCACTGGTTTAGTCTGCCTCGTCCTATGTGACCTCTTAAGGTTTCTGCCCACTTCGCAGACTCAAATCTTTTCTTAGATTAACCTAGCTTCTCATTTGCTTCTTACGTCTGAATTTGTAAGACTTTCAGAAAACTTCCCAGGGGGTCACCCATCCTAAAATTGCCCCCACTCCAGCACGCTTAACTTTGGGGCTCTGATGAAATGCGACGTTCTAATGTTAATATGATCGCGTCAACCTCGTCGCATGACCTTCAGGACATAATCTGGAGTAAGTTGAAGTCTTGACAGATTTCAAAATGTCCTCATAACACACGTCCCGCCAAATTAGAAAGGGTCCCTCACTTTAACCAATAATTCTTTAATACTTGTAGGCATTCCAAATTCTCAATTAGGTGGCACTTATATTCCGACGATAAGTGTCCAAAACTCTATTGGGATAGTATCTTAATCTCGACCTTCATCACATGTTTCTTTTGATGAAACTATATTGCACCATTTGTTCCTTAAGCCTACCATTGTTGTATTTACGGATTCCATTATTCTCGAGGGTGAAATCGTGTGCACGTAGTATCCCTTTATGCTTGATGCCTCTTTACCCTTCGGTGCCCAACGTAGGCTTCTAACTCACTCAAAAACACACCAAGCTCGTCTCACTAATAACCTTATCTTATCACCATGTCGTATTACACCTTTAAATTCATAGCTTCGCGTATTCCCTTTTAGTTCCATATTCGTACTCATTTAATCACGTTTATCTTGGGAGCTTCCTTTGGTATTCCCTTACCATATTTCCCCAGTCTATGTCCATCCTTTTCTGCACATGGGGAGCTTTATAATACCATTACATTTTCGGAAAATATTACTCCTACATAATCCCTTTCTCGTTTCCAAATCATATTCTGTTCATCCCTATTTGTTCTTATCGTACCAGTCATTTTCTAACACTCATTCTATCTCGTTGCTCATCTTTCTATAGCTTAGTCTCTCACCGTTCCGTCGCTGATATCACTCGCGTCCTTGGCTATACATGTCATAATCTATTACTGTACTGTTATCTCGCCCGTTTTTCTTTCTATCTCCTTCTCCCAATTAATCCTTTCTTCTTTCGTGCTTACTATCATTTTCATTATCTCATATTCTTTATTCGGAACTTTCCCTATAGAAGAGCCTCATAAATTCCTCTTCCTTTTTTTTTTGATCAATAGCCCACCTTTATACTTAGTGACATAGATCTCGACATACTTCTAGTCACTTCCTCGCCTGTGCTTTGCTCATTTTGTAACAATCCTTATTTTATTCACATAATATCCTGTTCATAATCAATCTTATAGTGTCACACTTCTTGACCTTCGTTTGGAAATTCTAAAGTCGTTGTAGAAAGTTAAGGGCGAGACCATTTTCAAAAATTATTTTAAAGGACGAGTTGTTATAAATATTATTTATGACTATTATAAGTATGGAAATATTGTGAAAGGTTAAGAGTAAAAAGAGAAATTCGCAAAATGGGCCGTGGAAATAATGTGAAAGGATAGGGGTAAAATGGTAATATTAAGAAAAGTCGAGGGGCAAAACAGGAATCTCACAAAAGGAGTTCTTGAAGGTTCCAAGATGGCTCATGAAAATACCGAGGAAGGCGAAGGGCAAATTTGGAATTTGGAGAAAGATTTTCATGAATTACAAAAAAAAAATAGTGGGCTTGAATAAAGAAGGCCATATGGCCGTCCAAGTAGTTGGGCCAAAGCCCAACATGGGTGCTTAATGGATATAAATAAAAGATGACCCATGGTTATATTATTCATCTTCTTTAGTTCAAAGAAACTTGAAGAAAAAAAAAAATAGTGGTATACGGCCATGGCCATGAAAAATTAGCTCCATGGAAAGTTGATCAAAAAAATTATTTCTTCTAGTATTCCAACCAAGTTGAAGGTCCTCTTTAATATGGGATAGTTGTTGAAGCAAGAAAACTACTCATTCTTACAAGGAGCAACTCAAGTCAAGTGGTAGAGTTAAGGAAAAAGGTAAGATTTCATCTTTTTTTTTATGTTGTGGATGGTTTGTACATGTGGTAGAGTGAAGAGATGAATGAAAACCATGAATTTAGTGTGTTGCAAGGGGTGGCCGAATAAGATGGTTTGTGTAGAAAAGATGAATGATTTTTATTTAGTAATTTGATTGTTGTTATTGTGAATTCCATAATAAAAGTGAGGATTTAATGATTTGAAATGAAGTTGTAATCGTTGTGGTATTGTTATGGAAGCTAATGTGACACTAGCATGAACTCTTATGTTTGTATCGATGAAGTTGTTAATGTAGAGTGTTGGCGGAGCTTATAAAATTGGAAGAAAAGAAATGTAGTTAGTGTTCTTGTTGAATTTGGAAAGCTTTGGGTGAAGTGGTATGTTGGTTGGGTTGTTTGGAATATTAGTTGAATTGTTTGAAGTATTCTTGAATATATGTAATGGACTTGAATATAAATAAAATGCCATGGAATGATGCGGCAAGAGTTGTTAATATTAGAATATATTTTGAATTGATGGTTGAAATTGTTAGTATAATTGTTGGAATTGTTGTTAATAATGTGGCGAGTTCCATTCTCGGATTGTTGTTGATATTTGGCCGAGTTAAATCTCGGGGATGGTGCATTTACGGGGGAAATCTTTGCCGAAATTTTGGCAGAATATAAGTGAATTTATTTGAAAGGTTAAGGCAAGAATGGATTAAGATTGAATCCTTAAAGCTTTATGATTAATATTTGGTAAATGTGACCAATTGTAGATTTTGGAGGAAACGGGATTTGAATTTGGAAAAGCGTAAGCAGCGGAAAAGGTATGTAAGGCTTACCCTTTCTTTCTCTTGGCATGTCCTAGATGTGATAGGCTATGATTTGAGCCTCGGGGATGACTCTACTCTTAGAAATCCGAGCTTATATTTATCCCTTTTTCATTCAGTAGAATTGAACTAAATAACTTACGCTTTTTGTAAAGAAATGTTCAAACGTCCGTAACTTTTGAAAATGAAAGCGGAATGCCTTGAAATCTTCGAGGATGATCCAATGGCACATAATGACCACATTTTTATGTTCGTTACCCGACTTGACCCGTGGTGGGCCCTTGGTCCCGAGATTTAATTGTATTGTTCTATTTGCCTTATTTCCGTAAGATAACTAAGGAAACCTTTGACTATTTTTCCGAATTTGATATAAGTGTACTTGGTAACTCGCATGTGAGTATTACGGTTCGACTATTACGATATAAACGCTTCGGTACGAATGATCCGATTTGAATATTTTGATATAAGCATTAGATGTAAATATTCTAATATAAGTGTTTCGATATAAGTATTTGAGAATATATATATATATATATATATATATATATATATAAGTATTCCGATCTAAGTATTGGTATAAGCATTCCGATAGGATAACTGCATGAGTATTCTAGTATAAGTATTCGACATAAATATTCCGCTATAAGTATTTGGATACGATCCGGATATGAGTCTTCGAGTATTCCAATATGAGGATTCCTCTATAAGCCTTAATGTTCTTCATGTACGATCTCGGATCGCTTAAAAGTCCGAAGAGGTTTCGTATTTCAAATGCTCATATCTTTCCGATACTAACTCGAAAGAACCCGAAACTTGTTTCGAATCTTCGAATGTCGGTCGGTATACGTATCCATCGAGTCCGGATTTATGTGCATATGGTTTCTTACTCTGCTCGTGCATGCTCAATGTATCTTTCACTTGCGTCCGGGCCGGGGGATGTTATATTCTCGTGCGTATGCCGCGGTATGATTCACGCCGAGCCTCGGGCCGGGTTCGTTATCGTGCGAGTTCCCTGCATTATTCACCGCGTCCCTCATACTTGCGGGCCGGGACACGTTATCCGTATGTATTTATGATTTGATGATATGGGGACGGTGGCCGGGATGGCACATGATGATTATTCACCGAGTCCCGTACTAGAGGGACACGTTATGTATATTTGGTACATGATTCGATATACATGATCCTATTCACCGAGTCCCTCATCGGAGGGCGGGACACGTTATATGCATATATGATATATGATTTTGACATGCATTGATGAGTCTATAATTCACGGGAGGGCCGGGACACGTATGCATATAAGATATGTTACTTTGGCATATGGTGATTGCATTTTTCCCTTCGTAAAGGGCCGGGTTCGTATATGTGTAAATTCTATATGATTCGATATTCATAATCTAATGCATGGTCGGAAAGTTTGATGAGGCTTCTACGCTCGGTATTCCGTCCGTTATATGATCTCATACGAATTCCGTACGTTCGTACGTCCGGTATAAGAATCTCTCCGAATATTCGTGCGTTCGTATTCGTCCGGTATAAGAAGTCATCTGAGCATTCTGTACGTTTTGTATTTCGTCCGTTACATGATATCATTTGGGCATTACGTACGTTACGAATACCGTCCGATATCCGAGACATTATCCGAGTATTCGTACGTTCGGTATTTCGTTCGATACATGACCCTCCCGAAACATACGATATGTTATGTACTCCGTCGACGTGTGACATCACCGGTGCGCTCTGTATTTTCTGCACCTCTTCGGACATGCGATCGGTAATTGTAAAATAAGCATTTTAGTACTCTGGTTGACTCACTTACCTTCTGTACTCCTTCTGATATATGAGACAGGTATGTCTGATTTGTGTCTGAAAAATAAGCGTACGGTATTTTGACTAATGTACTTATTTTTTGTCTTGTTTGTCTCGTTATGGTTACCGTTTTCCGTATTGCATGCCTTATATGCTCGGTACATTTTCCACCGACCCCCTCTTCGGGGGCTGCGTTTCATGCCACGCATGTACTCCCGGATATGAGCTGAAGTTATTATAGAAGGTGTTCCAGCAGAGATGGCAAGCTCCATTCTCCCGGAGGGCTGCCAAGTCAGAGTTTGTTTGTTATGATTTCTGGATGTATGTTAGAGACTTTGCAGACAGCGTCGTGGGTATTGGTTGTCGGTCTGTAAGTGGCTTTGTCAGCCGATATGTCGGTCCGTGTTATGTATTGAATTTTGTATGATTATAAATTTGTTCGATTTGAAGGCTACGAGAAAGAATATTTGAAAAATTTTGCTATGTATTTTATCTCATTTGGTTTAAAAAGTTTGGCGTGATTACGTATGCGGCAATAGTCCGAGGGTTCGCTCGGCCCTAAGTAAGGGTCGGGTGCCCATCACACCCTAATAAGATCGGGGTGTGACAAAGTGGTATCGAGCGGTTTGTCCTAGGGGTTGTCGCAAAGTCGTGTCCGGTGAGAGTCCTATTTATGGTGTGAAGCGCGCCGCATTTATAAACAAAGGAGGCTACGGGGCATCTAGGGATTGTTGACCTTCTTTTCGTCATAGATCGTGCGATAGAGCCAAGTCATAGGAGAATGAAATTTCATATGTAAGCCTTACATACGACGAAAGGAAGCAAGTAACGATATGGAAAGGGTACAAGGGCAAGTCTAAAAATATTTGTTCTGTTATCTGAAACAGAAAGTTCTGGATGGCTAGAAGGTGATATGTAGCCATATGCCCTGTAAGGTATTGTTGGCATTTGCGGTGTACAGATTTTGAATAATAAGAATTTGTGAAGGTGATATGGAAGGCCGAAAAGGGCAAAACGTGTACCATAAAGGACGTGTCACGAACATGTTTCCTCGAAACTTTGACGCTCGAGTTATGTAATAAAGGCCATATGAAAAAGTGTACGCGATTATATCAGAAACTTTGAATTCCACTAAAGTTTCGGGGTTAAGCGTGCTCGGATTATTTAGGATAAAGTATGCAAGAAATTCCAAAGATTATGAAAAAGACAAATACGCGATTATGAAATTAGACCATACGAGATGGTTGGAGACCATAAAAGGCCACGTAACACGCAACCGGGCTAGACTAGAGAAAAAGACAAAAATTCCACTAAATTTCGAGGTTGAAGCGTAATTTTGTGGGTTAGTTGATACTAATTATATGTGTCATGTATATGAACATGTATGATATCTCATATGTGGAAGTATCGCAAGAAATGAAGAAAATGGTTGGAGACCATTTTATATTGTGCACGAGTTGAAAAGAAGAGATCACCATATTCTATTATATTAGACCAAAAGGGGAAACCTATGACATAAATTGAGGATTTGAGTAAAGGCCAAGGAGAATAAGGTGGAGGATAAGAAATGGGCATGAAGAAAAGAACGACCATAAAATGAGACCCCCTCCCGAAGTACTACAAGACCCCATAAGGTCAGTTGAACATTCGAGGACGAATGTTCTAAAGGGGGGGAGGATGTTATAGCCCGTATCTTGTACGTTTGGAAATTCCAAAGTCGTTGTAGAAAGTTAAGGGCGAGACCATTTTCAAAAATTATTTTAATGGACGAGTTGTTATAAATATTATTTATGACTATTATAAGTATGGAAATATTGTGAAAGGTTAAGAACAAAAAGAGAAATTCGCAAAATGGGCCGTGGAAATAATGTGAAAGGATAGGGGTAAAATGGTAATATTAAGAAAAGTCGAGGGGCAAAACAGGAATTTCACAAAAGGAGTTCTTGAAGGTTCCAAGATGGCTCATGAAAATACCGAGGAAGGCGAAGGGCAAATTTGGAATTTGGAGAAAGATTTTCATGAATTAAAAAAAAAAAAATAGTAGTGGGCTTGAATAAAGAAGGCCATATGGCCGTCCAAGTAGTTGGGCCAAAGCCCAACATGGGTGCTTAATGGATATAAATAAAAGATGACCCATGGTTATATTATTCATCTTCTTTAGTTCAAAGAAACTTGAAGAAGTTTCAAGAAGAGGGAAATATAGTGGTATACGGCCATGGCCATGAAAAATTAGCCCCATGGAAAGTTGATCAAAAAAATTATTTCTTCTAGTATTCCAACCAAGTTGAAGGTCCTCTTTAATATGGGATAGTTGTTGAAGCAAGAAAACTACTCATTCTTACAAGGAGCAACTCAAGTCAAGTGGTAGAGTTAAGGAAAAAGGTAAGATTTCATCTTTTTTTTTTTTTTATGTTGTGGATGGTTTGTACATGTGGTAGAGTGAAGAAATGAATGAAAACCATGAATTTAGTGTGTTGCAAGGGGTGGCCGAATAAGATGGTTTGTGTAGAAAAGATGAATGATTTTTATTTAGTAATTTGATTGTTGTTATTGTGAATTCCATAATAAAAGTGAGGATTTAATGATTTGAAATGAAGTTGTAATCGTTGTGGTATTGTTATGGAAGCTAATGTGACACTAGCATGAACTCTTATGTTTGTATCGATGAAGTTGTTAATGTAGAGTGTTGGCGGAGCTAATAAAATTGGAAGAAAAGAAATGTAGTTAGTGTTCTTGTTGAATTTGGAAAGCTTTGGGTGAAGTGGTATGTTGGTTGGGTTGTTTGGAATATTAGTTGAATTGTTTGAAGTATTCTTGAATATATGTAATGGACTTGAATATAAATAAAATGCCATGGAATGATGCGGCAAGAGTTGTTAATATTAGAATATATTTTGAATTGATGGTTGAAATTCTTAGTATAATTGTTGGAATTGTTGTTGATATTTTGGCCGAGTTAAATTCTCGGATTTGTTGTTGAATATTTGGCCGAGTTGAATTCTCGGGGATGTTGAGTTTACAGGGGAGATCTTTGCCGAAATTTCGGCAGAATATAAGTGAATTTATTTGAAAGATTAAGATAAGTGTTGGTTAAGCTTAAATTCTTAAAGCTCTATGATTAATATTTGGTAAATGTGACCAATTGTAGATTTTGGAGGAAACGGGATTTGAATTTGGAGAAGCGTAAGCAGCGGAAAAGGTATGTAAGGCTTACCCTTTCTTTCTCTTGGCATGTCCTAGATGTGATAGGCTATTATTTGAGCCTCGGGGATGACTCTACTCTTAGAAATCCGAGCTTATATTTATCCCTTTTTCATTCAGTAGAATTGAACTAAATAACTTACGTTTTTTGTAAAGAAATGTTCAAACGTCCGTAACTTTTGAAAATGAAAGCGGAATGCCTTGAAATCTTTGAGGATGATCCAATGGCACATAATGACCACATTTTTATGTTCGTTACCTGACTTGACCCGAGGTGGGCCCACAGTCCCCGAGATTTAATTGTATTGTTCTATTTGCCTTATTTCCGTAAGATTACTAAGGAAACCTTTGGCTAATGTTTCAAGTTTGTTATAAGTACTTGGTAACTCAGATGTGAGTATTCTGGTTTGGCTATTCTGGCATAAACGCTTCGGTACGAATGATCTGATTTGAATATTTTGATATAAGCATTCCGATGGAAGTATTCTAATACAAGTGTTCTGGTATAAGTATTTGAGAATAAATGTATATATATGTTCTGACATAAGTATCCTGATCTAAGTATTCTGGTGTAAGCATTCCGATAGGATAACTCTGGTATGAGCGTCTGATATAAATATTCCGCTATATGTATTTGGATACGAGTCGTCTGATCCGAGTATTCCAATATGAGTATGCTCTATAAGCCTTAATACCTGCGTGTACGATCTCGGATCGCTTAAAAAGTCCGAAGAGGTTTCTGTATTTCAAACACTCATATCTTCCTGATACTAACTCGGACGAACCCGAAACTCGTTTCTGAGCCTCCGAATATCGGTAAGTGTCTGTGTTCATCGAGTCTGGATTTATGTGCATATGGTTTCTCACGACTCTGCTCATGCATGACTCAATGTATCAGTACATTTTCCGTACTGACCCCCCTGTCTTCGGGGGCTGCGTCTCATGCCACGCAGGTACTCCCAGATGAGCTGAAGTTATTATAGAAGATGTTCCGGCGAGAGATGGCAAGCTCCATTCTCCGGAGGCTGCCAAGTCGAGTTTGTTGTTATGATTTACGGATGTATGTTAGAGACTTTGCAGACAGCGTCGTGGGTATTGGTTGTCGGTCTGTAAGTGGCTTCATCAGCCGATATGTCGGTCCGTGTTATGTATTGAATTTTGTATGATTATAAATTTGTTCGATTTGAAGGCTACGAGAAAGAATACTTCTGAAAAATTTTGCTATGTATTTTATCTCATTTGGTTTAAAAAATCTGGTGTGCTTCTGTATGCAGTAAGAGTCTGAGGGTTCGCTCGGCCCTAAGTAAGGGTCGGGTGCCCATCACACCCTAATAAGATCAGCGTGTGACACTTATTATTGACACGACCTTCCAAGGCATATCACAAACCCATATTTCATTCTGTTTTTCTTTTCTGAAAAAATTTCGGCAGAGTTTCCTCTATATTTCTTACTATCTCAAAACTGCACGCCGGAAATACCAACAATGCCTCACAGCCATATATATATATATATATATATATATATATATATATATATATATATATATATATATATATATATATATATATATATATGTATATCATATCATATCATAGCCACATGGGGCTCCCAATATAAACAACGGTATGAAAATAATGGACTTACCTCGTATGTCCAATTCGATCCGCACACGTTACACTTTCTCGTTCGCTTTCCAATTTTTCAACTTTACATTTCAATCGTACCTCAATACCTTACCGACATATATCTTCGTTCCTTTACTTACCTCGCGCGCTTTGTAACCGACATCGTCAATCACTTTCTTCTGTCGATGTCGTCCTTCCGCTGAAATCAAAAGTTAGTACGAGAATTCCATTTCCTATGACTTGGCTCTATCGCACGATCTAAGAAAAAAGGGTCACCGATTCCTAAAAATACTTGTGCCTCACGTTTATAAATGTGGTCGGCTTCACCATAAACAAGACTCTGCCGGACACGGTCTGTAGACAATCCGAGGACGAACCGCTCTGATACCACTTTTGTCACGACCCAACCCCGTAGGCCGTGACTAGTGCCCGAGCTGGGCACCCATACAAACCCAATAACCATAATCAACGTACAAACAGATTATACATGTGCAAAAGCCAGGCATCAGACCATAACTGGCATGACCAGATCTTATACAAACAGGAAAAAAAAGAAGCGTTGCCCTAAAGCTGTCACAAATATATGTACATACCGCGGTCAAAAATCCAGCGAACAATATCACACATAAGCCGGTAAGGCTATCATAGTATAGGGGGACGTCCAAATCACAACTCATATAGATACAACCGAACAGTGATTACCCATAACCCACACATACGTCTACAGACCTCTACGAATAACAACAAACTCATATGACGGGACAGGGCCCCGCCGTACCCATGAAGGATCATATACATATGCATCGGAAGAGTCTGTACCAACACATAGGCTCCTGAACAAGGGAGCGCTCCAAAATAGCTGGATGGAAATCCTAAGCTGTCGGATCATCACAACAACTATCTGTACCTGCGCGGCATGAAACGCAGCCCCCGAAGAAAGGGGGTCAGTACGGAATATGTACTGAGTATGCAAAGCATGAAAACAGTAAATAGGATCATAATCAGAACAAAAGGTACAGAAAGTAAATGCAATATCCAGAATATCAAAATGCTTACTGGTTAAAATACAAATCATGCATGGGGCTCTTAGAATATGGTCGCCCTCCGACATTGGCGCCATAACACATCATACTCCAGAAGATTTCATATCTCCGTATCCCCGTCACACATCATAACGTCATAACATATATACACAGTACCCGGCCGAAAGGGGCTCGGCGTACCGGAAACATCATAACACCATAATATATACATGGTTCCCGACCAAAAAGGGGCTCGGCGAACCGGAAACATCATACTCCGGAATAAAGCATAGTGCGCACGATGACATACCGGCCCGGGACTCGGCGAAAGATGTAATAACAGAATGCACGAGCAGAGTCGTGAATAACCATATGCAGTCGAAAACATTTTCAAAGACTCAATAGCATAATCAAACAAACCATTACTTAAGAACCAAAACATTAATGAAATCAAGTTTCCTCCGAACGTCGCTCGGGGACATATCGAATAGAGCTTTGGAAATCATAGTTACGTATCGGAATCATAAGTATAAGAATCATCATTTCAGACTCAACAGATAAGTATATAATCATACTCGGGGGTCGAAAAGATAGTAATATTAAGTTCTTTCAAAAAGTCGTCAGAACTACATACAGGAAAGTCGCGGGACCCACGGACGGGTATCAACCCAAGCCGGGCCCGCCTATGGAAGACATAGTCATCATATGCTATAAAACCTCCTACGAACATATCGAGGAGATCCGGTTCTGTCTACGAAAGTTATGGCCCTTTTTCCGACGTAGAACTTTTTAAGAACAAAACTTTTTATGCAACATTTGAAAACCAATTACTCCAAAGACATAAGGGCCATTATCCCATCACATTACGAATGTCAAAGATAAAATGCAAATAAGAATCGTAGGCATACTCGGATCGCAAGAATAGAATTTCCTCGAGGCTCGTGTCATAGCCTATTTACAACTAAGGCATGCCAAAAGAAGGAAGGGTTAAGCTTTACATACCTTGTCCGCTTCCTAAGCTAATCCGAATTCAAGTCTCGACTTCTCAAAATCTACAATAACATCATTTGGCACCAAATATCAGTCATAAGCGCTTAGAAATCCAATTCTAAGTTAACATTTCATTTACAGAAATTTGGGCAGCATTTCCCCTATAAAGTCAACAACCCCGAGAATTCAACTCGGCCAAATCTTCAACAACAATACCAACAACCATACTAACAACATCAACAATTAATTCAAAATGCATTCTAACGTCAATAACTCGTTTCTACATAATTCGACAACATTCCATTTATTGCAAATCACCACCTACCATTAAGCCAACTTCAATGCTCATACATCCAAATACCAATCCGAAACTATTCAAACAAAACTCAAGAACATTTCAAACGATCCACACAACATACCAAACGGCCCAACCACTTACCATATCACCCGAAACCTTCCAAATTGAATAAGAACAACAACAACACATTTATTTCTTCCAAATTCATGAACTACACCATCAATGTACACATTAACAACATTAACCTCAATAATACAAGAAACTATAATAAAATCACATTACCTTCTCCAACAACCTACAAACGATTACAACTTCAATTTGAATCATTAAACCATCATTTTCATCATAGAATCCATACGACGACAACCAAAAATACTAAATAAAATTTGTTCATCATGGCACGCCAAAACAGCCCACTATTCGGCCACACCACCAACATCACAATTTCATGAGTTTCATTCATTTCTACACACTACAACAACACACAAACATGCTAAATAAAATTAATCCATCACTCCTACATAACATAACATACACACGGCCACAACACAACACACGGCCACAACATCAACACCACACTTTCATGAATTTCATTCATTTCCACACTCCACAACATACACAAACTATGCATAATATATGAAAAGAGGATTAAAACTTACCCTTTTCCACTTTGTTCTTCAACTTGGCTAGGGTTGAGGATTGCATGAACAAGGGATTTGTTTGCTCCAACAACCACTTCATGTTGTTTAGGACCTTCCAATTAGTAGAGAAACTAGAAGAAAATAATTTTTCATGATCAATTTTTGCCCTCTTGGCCGAATGGCCTAGTATTGTTCATCCAAGGTTCTTGATTTTTCTCTAAGTGTGGAATGATAAGAAGATGACTTATTAGTCATCTTTTGTTCACTTATATAAGTAATACAAGTGTCCCATGGCCCACACATGGGTTGGACCAATTAAATTTGGCCACAAAATGTGTGGGGACCATTTCCAAGCCACATGGCCAACATGGCCAACTTTCATGAATTGCCAACTTTCCATTATTTCACTTTTAGCCCCAAATTTTCCTAAATATTCCATGCCAACAAATTCATAAGCAACTTGTGTCTTAAAACGAAATCGAAGGTCAAAAGTCTCGACTTCGTATCCCGAAATAGTCTTGTCCCTAACTTATCATAGTTAACCCGGATTGTCCCAATGTACAAAATACGGGATATAACATTTTGGGCACGGCCAAGACCAAATGGGGATTTGAAAGGGACTCCCTCTCCAAACACAAGCCCAGCAGCAAAATAAAATTTTTAAAAAAAACTAGAATTTAGACTAGGTTTTCGAGCAAATCAAAATAAGCTTAAAAAAACTAAAAAAATTAACTTTTGAAAGCTTTTAAATCTCAAGTTTCTTAACTCTTTTTTCAAAATCCGACCTTTTTATTCGTGGAAAGGGGCTGCTATTTACAGAAACCCCAAGATGCACTCAAAACTTACAACAACGATGTGGGAATTCACAAATTCAAGCCCAGATCGCAAAGAAAGGGCTCAGATTCAAGGTTCATACAAAATCAACAGTCATAATCGCCTCTCACAACTGTAAACAAAGTGAATAACAAACAAAATCGCAAATGGTACCTCATAGGGGTTGTTTGGATGAAAAACAAACAAAATTAGGGGAAAAAGGATGAAGCTTTTAATGCTTCGCCCTCTCTCCAACCACCCACCAATGTTAACAGCACTGGTGGTGCACAGTAATGGCGATTTGACCCAACGAGAGGGGTAGAGGGTGGGGGAGTAGGGAGGCGGCTAGGGCTTTACCCTAGCTCCTTCGTTGAAATAACATATAGACCCCCCTTATGTTGGTCATTATACAGAGGGAGTATTATATCGCTGCTTGGGCCGGGTCAGCCCCTTTATGGGCTGGACCTGGCCCTATTTTTTTTTTCTACGAATCTAAACCGTTCCGTATATTACACATATATACGCGCACATATTAAGGGTATATACACTCGTAGGGAAAAAACAAATAGTCCAATAAAATAGGTTGCTACTTAAAGTACGCAATAATAAAAAGAAATAATTAAAATGAGGGTGACTGAAGACGTAACAAATTAAAAATAGCTTTGAAACCCATTTTGTAGATGATAACCTTAAATCGGCCTTTCAGTAAATGAAAATTGCAATTACGGTCAATCATTGTAATTAATTGCACAAATGCCCTCGCAATCAATTATTTGCAAGTGTAGCCTTATTCCGGTATTTAATTTAACCAATTTGCATCAACGTCCTTAATTAATCCGCCCATGACTTGGACATTTCAATTAAGGTCATCTGGAATTCAGAAATTTGCAAAATCAACCCCAGCCGTATTGAAACATGAGTTGGTTAACCATGAGGCGGTTACTAATGCATAATAATAGTAATTAGGCGAGAAATCATAATTAAAAATATTTTTTCCACAAGTGGCACAAATATGCCTATATAGCAATAATTCAAAGCTCGAGGGGTAAAAGCAGAGAATTCTTTTAATTACTCAAGTCCCTTGGATAAAAAAAAATGAAGATGCTTTTTTATCTAACTTTTTTGATTTTTGCTGAATTAAATGAACAATTATTTAAAATCGTATTGGCATGCCGGGGGAATTATAGAAAGTGCTGTAAAAATGCTGATAAATTTCTGAAATTAATAAATCTTTGAAAGTGTCATCATTAATTTATGGAAGAAAAAATGTTAACCTGAATAATTGTTCAAAATTATTCAAAAACCTCTGCGGGTGTGCAAAATTATCTTATTTATTATCCAAGGACCCTGAGTAAATAAAGTAAATTATAGGAGATCAAAAATCAGGTGTCAACAAGGCGTACGCTCAAGGTCTAGAGGAGCGTCAGCAACAATAACAGGTCGAATGTGAGCTTGAAAGGGGTCAGAGTAAGAGGGCTTGGTTGGCAGGTTCTTACGATGAGTCTTGGGGTTGCAATAGAGCACAGTTTTTTAGGCGCTCAGCCTATCTGGTGGTTAGTGCACCTCCACAGCTTTCATGATCGAGATCTGATCAATTTACTTATTCCGGACCAAACCAGATTTCTAGAGCTTTTGGTTCTCAGTATAGGGGTGATTCTAGCCAAATGAGGCAGCCCTTGTCGCGATGTACTCAGTGTTGTACGATGCATATCGGCCAGTGTCGTTTGGGTTCGGACATATGTTACATTATGGGTATCCAAGCCATATTATGAGAGATTGTCTGACTAGAGGTGGAGGTGGTATGGCTCAGCCGACTGGATCTGTAGTCACGTCTTCGTAATCTATGCACCCTCCTAGGCAAGGTTCTCAGACGCCAACTGGCCGTGGTAGAGGCAAAGGTGGAACATCTAGCTCGAGCGGTCCTCAGAAACTCATCTATACATTAGCTGGGTGATAGGATCATGAGTCATCACCTAATGTCATTACATGTATACTATCAGTCTCTTCCCATGATGTGTATGCATTGATAGACCTAGGTTTAACTTTATCTTATGTCACTCCTTTTATTGTTGGGAAATTTGGGGTAGAACCCGAGTTGGTTAAACAATTTGAGGTGTCCATACCTATTAGTGATCCTGTGATAGCTAGACAAGTTTATAGAAATTGTGTAGTTATAATTTGTAATCGCCACACCATAGTAAATTTGATTGAGTTAGATATGGTTGATTGTGATATCATTATCGGCATGGACTGGTTGGCCTCTTGTTATGCTAATGTTGATTGTAGAACGAAGATGGTTCAATTTCAGTTTCCAGGTGACCCGATTCTTGAATGGAAGGGTAATACTACAATGCCTAAGTGTTACACCTCGTAGTTTCGTACGTTAAGATTTGTCGTATGTTAGTTGTTCTAGTCTTGGACTGGGATTACCTTTGAGGTTATATTACACTAAGCATATTCATGTTAGGTATGTGAAGAGTTAAATTTATACTTAGTAAGTATTGGAAGGATTAGAGGTCAAAACAGATCAAAGAGAGTAAGATTATCATAAGGGCATTTTTGGCGCCCAATTTGATAGACCTAAAAATATTTGCCGGCCCATCAAATGGTGGATCCTCCACCGTGAAATGTTCACAGAGAGGTCTGGTTGGTTAGGCTATTTGACGGTCCATTTGACAGACCGCAAAATTTTTGACGGTCCATTTGACAGACCGCAAAATTTTTGACGGTCCATCAAAGTATGTCGGCGGGATTTTAAATGAATCTTATATTTCGTTTTTCCCCATTTGGATTCACTATTTCCCCATTTCAGACCCTAAGGCTCTCCAAAACTCTCTCCTCAAGTTCATATGTTAATCAAGGTCAAACCCAAGAGGATCAAGAGATTCAAGTGCTAGAAAGCTTACTAGGGTTTGTAGAGCTCGAGAATTTCTTTGGTGTTGAAGTTAAAGGTTTCACTCTAGTGGAGTAAATTTATCCAAGGCTTGTTCTTGTGTGATTAAGGTAATTTTTTACATCTATTGCATGTAGTTAAGGTTGTTTGATTGTTCTATAATTTGGTTGAAAGAGGAAAAATGAAAAGAGAGTTCAAATATGAGTTTGAGGATATTTTGAGCTATAAATTAACTTGAGTAATGATTTTTGGCATGTTATGAGTATAATCTTATTATGAGTGGTAATAATGACAATGAGGAAGCGTTGTATACAAGTGTATATGGAGTTGTGTTGAAATTATTGTTATGGGTTGATTATGAAAAGGAGTTTTGGGGATTGAATGGAGCATAACTAGAATGAAGTCGCTTAATTATGGTATTGTTGAAAATGTTGTTGTTGATTGGAAGTTATTTTGGAATTTGGTTGACGTATATGGAATAGGGGAAATGTTACACCCAGAAAATTTTTCGCATCGTTTGCATTGTAATAAACTAACGTAAGCTCGGAGAGGTCATGGAACCCTTATAAGGTTAAGGAATACTCTTAACAAGTGTTAAGTAAGTATCTAAAGGTTTCAGGATATAGCAAATTGAAGAAAATAAGTTTGTCAAAAATTTGAAAAATAATTGACAGAATTTTGGACAGAAATTTTGGGTCAAATTTAGAGGGGTATATCTCCTAGTATATCAGAAGTTTTAAAGTAAAACAAAAGCCTAAATTGAAGTCCAGGAAGTCTAGTTTCCAACACAACAAACCGTTCATCAAAAAGACATCGGAGTAGGGAGTTATGGGCATTTCAAGATAAGCCTCTAAGCTACCAAATGGCTTCCCCGTAGGCCCCAATTGAAAATTCGGTGGAACCGACTTTCAAAGGGTATAAATACCCTATTATTCCCTTTTTTTTCATCATTTACACTTTTTTTGAGTTCTAGACACATCCATACACTTCTCTTAAACACTTATAGCCCCTTAAATCAAGAATTCAACAAGATTACACCAAACTGGTTTATGAAAAGTGATTGTTCTTGTTTCTACTTGATCTTGTGGTGAGTTTGGTCTTGAAGAAAGTTGGTGTGGCTAAATTTATTCAAGTATAAGGTATGTTCTTCATCCTATCTCTTATGTTGAGTTGATTTGAGGGTTTAGCAAGTCTTAAAAGTGAAAATAGTTATGGAGGAAAGGTCATAAAGTGTTGTCTTGTAGTTGTTGAGTTTATGAACTGTTTTGAGCACGTTGTAGCCGTGTTGTTGGTATAATTTCCATGTATATGGATGGTATCTAATTTTGTTAGTGTGTTGATGAGATTATGCTCCTTGATTGGGAAGAAAGGAAGTGTATATTATTATTGTATGTTGATAAACATCGTGTGGGATGTTTTATGGAATATTTTGGTATTGATGATGATGTTTTTGGTGTTAGTGTTGTTATTGTTATGTTGGTTGTTGGTATTATGATTTCGAGCTAGGGATATAAACAGGGGAGATCTTTGCCCAAATTTTGGCAGATTCAAAAGGGGTTTAATTTGAAGACTTAAGATAAGAATATGACGATAAGCCTAACAGTAGTATGAATTCTCTTGAATGTAGATTTACGAGCTTGGAAGGATAAGCGTTAAGTAATTGGAGACCAAAAAGGTATGTAAGGCTAAACCCTTTCTTTCTAAAGGCATGACTCTTTCCTTATAAACCGATGCATATGTTCCATAATATCCTTATTCTCAAAGTTCTTATGGTGCTAAAGATAGATGTTTTCTATGATGAATATGATGATGATGATGATTATTCAATTTCTAGAGATTTCAAAGCTTGTGGTCTTGATGCTATTATGGGATTATTGATTTTATTTCAGGATCTTCTTGATTTCATTCATTATTGATGATCTCACCTTATGACAATTTTTCCTTCAATGTGAGATATAGCGATGATGGTGTTCCATAATATAAATCGGAGGTTACCGACCTTACGTCACTACGATAAAGTAGTAGCTTTTATTTGGGCTCTCACGCATGCTATAAATATAATATATATATATATATATATATATATATATATATATATATATATATATATATATATATATATATATATATATTTTGTGGTATTACCAAGTCCTAGTATTTCATTTTACTTATGCATTGCACTCATTCTCATTCTTCATATATATATATATATATATATAAGGCACATTTGACAGGGGGTGACGATGTGTGTGTATATATATATATATATATATATATATGTTTCCTGATATACAGTCATACGGATTCATTAAGATTCACAGACTCATTGGCATGTCGCAGATGTTTTTCCATGATTCTTATGTACATGTTGATCTTATGCCTTATATACTCAGTACATTATTCGTACTGACGTCCTTTCTTGTGGACGTTGCGTTCAAGCCTGCAGGTAGACAGGTAGATGGACTAGACCCTTAGGAGCTTCATTAGCGGAGTTTCAAAAGTGCTCCAGTTGCTTTGGAGCTGCAGATTATTAGTACTACTCTTGTGTATATATATACTTGGGCATGGCGGAGTCCTTCCCCATCTTCACGGATTCCTATATTAATCATAGAGGCTCGCAGACAGATATGTGTAGCTAGAAATCTCGTATCGTCATCAGTTCATATTGTTGTATTATATTTTGGTAGCCTTATTGGCCTATGTTTATGGACATAGTTCTTTTTGATGGTTATATAGTGATGTGTCTTTTTCTTATGATATATGCCCTTAAAGATTATCATAACCATGTCTTCATGTCTTTGTGGTCCACCTAGAAATGATTATGAGATGTATGTTCGGAGGTGCTCGGTGGGTTAGCCCAGGGTGCCCGTTATGGCTCTTTGATTGGGTCGTGACAAAAATGGTATCAGAGTAGTTCGTCCTAGGAAGTGTCTACGAGCCATGTCCAGTAGAGTCTTGTTTATGGGTGTGAAGCGCGCAACACTTATAAACAAGAGGCTGCAGAGAATTTAGGAATCATTGACCTTTCTTTCTCATCTTAGATCGTGCAATAGAGCCAAAGTCTAGTAAAGATGATTCCTGACCCTCTTTTCTTATTAGACAAGTGCAGATTGATACAGATGAAGAGGTCGGCTTCTGATAGTGGAGGTGCAAAGAAGGCCCCCAGGGTGGACTTCGGACCACGGGAACCTGGACAGATTAGGAGGAGTCTTAGTCACTCCATGAGATAGATCCTTCTGAGGATATTGAGACGATCTCCCCAGAGCCTGTGACTTCTATAGAGGAGGATCCGTTAGAGGATAATTATGAGACGGACCCGCCTGAGGGTTCGTATAAGACACCAGTAGAGCAGGAGGCTCCTGAGGCTGTAGCGAATTTGGTCCCTCCAATTTCTCCTATGATTGAGCATTACGTCAGAGTAGCTACGAGTGTAAGTGTTATGGAGTATTCTAGCCCTCTATCTTGGCCTTCGATCAACCAGGAACTACCAGAGTATTCGTATCCTTCGGATTATGATGGGGGAGATGAGGATGGTCAGACAAGTATGTTATATCCCGCATTTTGCACGTCGGAATATTTTAGGACAATTGCGGGAAGTCAAGGACAAGACCATTTTCGACTTTGTTTTAAGACGTAAGTCGTTTATGAATTATGTTGGGAGGAGACATTAAGGAAAATTTGGGGCCAAAAGTTAATTATAGGAAGTTGGCCATTTCATGAAATTAAAGACCAAGTGGCCATATAATATAGGTGGGCCATGGGCCACATGGAATTATAATGCAAGCTTATAGAAGAAGATGAATTAATCATCTTCATCTTTTGTTCATCCTAGAAAAATCTAGAAAATTTGAAAAAAATTGAGGGAAAATATATGCACATGACCGGCCATGTGCCATGCAATATATATATATATGGCCAAGTCATGAAAAAGGGACCAATTCATCATTTTAACTTCAACAAAATTCAAGAAGTTTGGAGAGAAAGAAAGAAAAGAGAGGAAGGCAACCACTCGGCCAAGAAGGCTGGCCGAGAATGGTCCATAAGTTTGATGGTGAGAAATAATTTTCTCCTTGTCTTCCTACTAATTAGAAGGTCCTTGTTAACATGAGCTAGTTGTTGGAGCAAGCAAGGCATCCGTTTGCATGATTCATTGCCCTAGCCGAAGTGAAGAAGTGGAGAAGAGGAGGTAAGATTTCATGCTTGTTTTCATATATTATAGGTGTTTATGTATGTTGTGATATGTAGAAGGGAATGAAGTTCATGAAATTATGGTATTGTATGGTGTGGCCGTGTATATGTTGTATGATATGGAAGTGAAAAACTAATTTATTTAGCATGTTTGGTTGATGTTGTTATGGATGGGTTGCATATGTTTGGTATGAAGAAATGAATGGAATTCATTGAGTTTTGTGAATGAGACTTGGCCGTGTGGGAGGTGTGTTTTGGTAGAATATAATGAATTTATTTTATATAGTATTTTGGTTGTTGATTGTTGTAGATTATGTGAGGAAAATGAAGGTTGATGACTCAAATGGAAGTCGTAGTTGTTGTGGGCTGATTTAGAGCATAATGAAATGTTAACATTGTTGCTTGAGTTGATGAAAATATTGTTGAAAACGTATGGAATTGTTGACATAAGTCTATGAACTTGAAAGTAGAAAATGTGTTATGAATGTCTCTTGTTGAAGTTGGAGGATTCGGGTAGCCTTGGATTATTATGAGTATTATGGTTTTGTTAGTATAATTGTTGGTAATGTTGTTAGTTTGGCCGGGTTGTATTCCCGGGATTGTTGTTGATTGAAATCGGCCAAGTTAAACTTGGTGGCATGGTATATTTACGGAAATGCGCAAAATTTACGTAGACAAATGTGAAGTCAAGGTTGAACTTCAAAGTGCTCTAATTGACGTTTGGTAAACATGACCAAAATGTAGATTCTGGCGGATTTGCGATTTGGATTTGGAGTAGCAGAAGGAGCGGAAAGAGGTATGTAAGACTTTATTTCCTTTCTTTGGCATGTCTTAGACGTGTAGGCTTGATTTCGCGCCTCGGGGACTTTCCTAACTCTAGAAATCCGTGGTTGAAATTTTCTACTATTCACTCAGTAGAATTGAACCCAAAGCTCATGAATAGTGAAAGGAAGATCTACACCCCCTAGAACTTGCAAGAGTAAAACTCGATTACCCTAAGACTTCCCTAAGTAAAATCACGGAACGTAATACACGTAAGTTGTGTACGCCGCCTCATTCGACCGAGGCGGGCCCACTATTCCCGGATTCCCTCTTATTGTTCCATTAAGTTTATTTCCGTACTATAATCAATGAAGGGTTTTGATCATCACTCCGACTACAAAACAATAACTATTTTAATTAAACCCTTGACCCCAAAGCATGATTTTCCTTACTAAAAGTCTACAAGTGTTTTTCAAAATACTCATTTTTCTCCAAAAACCAAGTTTTGCAATATTGAAAGCCTTAAAGACTAAGACAACGATTATGGTTCTATGATGATAATGATGATGCTAGAGATGAGAAAAAGGTATGATGACTGTTTTCCTAAGATTCCAAAGTACACGAAATACTGTCTTGTGACCCTATTCTACGTTGTTCATGATGTTGCTTTTCGTTGATAGTCTCGCCTTAAAATACTCGTTCCTTCAAGGTGAGACAAGGCGATCCTGTCAATCCATAATGTAATCGGAGGTTCTGGCCTTACGTCACTCAGATAGACATATGACTTTCCTTGGGCTCCCATGCATGCTATTTATAGGATAATGTATATAATATTTGATATTGATGAATGTTTATGATACATAATATTGTTGTACCGTATATGTGGGGAATGGGGAGAGACACCGTGTCCACGATTCGGTGGCTTATCATCCGGACGCGGGATGCCGGACGCGGGATTTATGGGAGAGCCGTACACGCGGCGTACGTGTGATATATATATATATATAATCGATATACTTGGGGGGGGGGGGGGGGGAGGGGGGGGGGGCCGATGAATTCGGCGTCTGTAACTATGAGTAAAAAGTACTGTTTTCCGAAAAGCATCTGTTTTCTATGTACAAAATAACAATAAAACACCGTGTTCAGAAAAAGGAAAAGCTAGGCATGCATGGCCTCCGCCCTGAGGGGCACTCACAGGTACAGGTTACTCCTTTATTCTACGATACTGTCTATGATCCCATATGGTTATTACTCTGCACAGGTTACCGTTTTACTCGTGATATGCTCTACAACTCTTACTATGTTGTACTGTTCATGTCTTACATACTCAGTACATTACTCGTACTGACCCCTCTTCTTCGGGGGCTGCGCTCATGCCACGCAGGTACACCCAGACGGATAGAAGCCAGGATAGAAGATGTTCCAGCGAAGTTGGCAAACTCCGTTTGGCCTGGAGTGTTGCCGAGTCAGAGTACACGTGCCAGGATTCCTGATCACAGTTAGAGACTTTGCAGACAGAGTCGTGGGTAACAGGTTGTCAGTCCGAAAGCGGCTCCAATAGCCGATATGTTATTACATCTCGTGTTACGAGTCTTATATGTTGTCAGATTCTATTTATGGAAAAACAAAAAAAAAATTATGTATTCATTTCTTACTAGTTCTTAGGTGTAATAAGAGTTAGCGGGTTCGCTCGGCTCCGAAGATGGGGTCGGGTGCCCATCACACCCTAGTGAGATCGGGGTGTGACAAAGTAGATGATGGGAGGACGATGAAAGGGATATTTCACTTCACAGTTCCCAAGACCAGGATCAGGATAGGCCGGTCACAGGTATATAGGTCTTCTTATTGAATTTCTTGTATTATGTGTGATTATTATGGGATATCATCTATTGTTTGACAACTATGAATTTTAAAGAAACCGATAACTGGATTATTTATGGGCAATTGTAACTAAGACATTTCTACTACCATTATGAACCCCGGGACTAGGAATGCAAAGAAGTCACGTGTGTTGACTTGTGGTTATGGAAATTTTCTAGATATTGAAAGCTTCAAAGGTTATGATGATATTCATCCCACGAAGAAAGTAAAGGACGTTTCCAACCTGGGGAAATGCATTACTTGATTTTATTTGGACTTTCCATTAGAATTTCAAAAAAAAAATGCAGCAATAAAAAGGACATATGTGATCCTTATAAGAAGGTTTACCTTGATTTTTCAGAGAGATGTGGTGAAGGTCACTTGACGACAGAAGAATTAGAGTGATGCCGGCTTGTGAATAAAAAGGAAAGAAGAGCAGGTGTTCGCGTGGAGATTATTCATTAAGTCTATATTGCCAGAGGCTCATAATCAGGACTTAGGAAATATGCTAAGAAATCTTACAGATTCAGACTTACAAAAATATGAGAAACCAGAATGGCCAACGGAAATTAGGAGCAAATGAGCCCTACGAGTACAATCTTAAAGTGATAGCGAGGTATGACACTGGCTAGTTAGGAAAAAAGGGGGGAGAAGTACTAAAGTCACAGACTCAGGAAAATTTTAAATAACATTGGGACATTTCATAAGTGAGGTACTAATAAGCGATGTAAACGATGATTCATGTGTGGCCACATTAAATAGTATGCGTACCCATATGATCAATCTTGTGAGATGTTAAAGGTATTGAGTGAGCTGGGTATTGAAGTTAAGGTAGCAAGTGCTACAAGGCAGATTAATGTTGTTTTCTCCGAATATTAAAGTTAGACAATCATGATGCAATAATATTAGGGAGAAGAAGAATATGTGTATATAAGAGTAAGGAGACTGTGATTTCATGAGAAGAATAGAAGTGTAAGCAAGGGAAAGTATGTTGCTAGTAAGGATCAAGTAAGGTTCCAAGAAAAAGGTTATGGCGACGGTAGAGGTGAAAAACCATCCGGATAAATCTCTAAAGTAAATAAGCATGAAGGATAGAGTATGGAAATATGGGGTAAAGGACGAATGCAAGGGTCCCGGAAACAGATATTGATAAATAGGATTGAAGTATAATAACGACGAGTATGGATATAATCTGAGAAGTAATAATCGGGTTTTATGAAGATGTAAAGGGATTTCTGACTCCTAGGGTACATCTGAAAGGGATAAATATGAAGCCATATTGATACATTCATCTAGAAAGTGGGAAAAGTTCTCCCCCCAAAGAGTCTAGAAAGTGGGAAAAGTTCTCCCCCCAAAGAGTCGATTTTAGAAATAAAAGGGATTCGTACTTCTAATAGAATATTCTACAAATTCCAGGGCCAATGCTGTGGAATGGCAAGTGGGGAAGAGCACTTTGTGAGTAAGGGAAGTCAAGGAAGACCCTAAGGGAGAAAGTAAGGAAAGTGGACTAATGATTTGGTAAAAGGAAGTTACGTAACCATCCAGAACAAGAGGAAGGTTAATAGGCAGATAAGTTTGGCCAAGAGGCAAAACATCAATAGCATGGGACGAGTCTTGATAAGGAGTACCGAAATTCGATCATAAAGGAAATAGGCTGAATGTACGAGGGATATGTATAAATATGAGAAAGTTATGGTATCGAAAGGGGAAGATAAGAAGGAGACAAGGATCCACAAGATATTGGAATAACTATGACGCCAAACTACGGTACAACCATCTAGTAAAGAAAGACTACAGAACAGTATGAGTTAGACAAATGAAAGAACGGGTCATGAAAAACAGATGTGAATATATCAACTTACGATGGTATTAAAAGGATAAACCAGATTTGGTTGGTTACAAGATAAGATCAGTACAGGAGAGGGAACAGACAAAAGTCATCAGTTAGCAAAAAGGAAATAAGTTAAACCATGTGACGAAAGGAACACCGGCATTATATGGAATAAAGAAATTGAACCACTAAAGTCAGCCAGATGACTACCAAAGATGGTTAATATTCAAATGTTACTAGTATATGAGGACATCTTTAACAGGGAGGAAGAAGAGATTTAATTCTAAGATGAATGACAATATTCCCAAATTCAAAAGAGGGAAATGTACTAGCTTGAAGGAGCTAAAGTTCGAGATGTACCGAAATATCAAAAAAAAAAATTAAGAGAAAGTGGGAATGGATTGAATACAAGTACATTATGGGAAAAATATGGGAGCGGAAGCATGACAAAATAATGAAGGGATTAGCGAATCAAAGAGAATGAGTTTCGTCAATGCGACATGTTATATTTCCGGACTATGGTTCGAATCACTCGTATCGGAGAAATTTTGGTTACATTTAAATATGCAGCAACGTACTCCGAGAGGTAACGAAAGGAGTAAGAAGGATTTGCAAGCTGACCAGGAAGTAAGTATAAAGGACAATCTGGATTACAAAAAAGGAAATCTTAGCACTAGAAGAGATGAAAGCTTTAACAAGAGGAATAATTATAGGAAAGAGGATCTCCAAAGGAAAGGAAGATGGTGTACCTATGGATAGCAAAACAACAGTGCTACCTGAGATTAGAAAGTACCTTGCAAATCATGAAATCACAAGTCACCGGTCATATCAAATGTGAGAGCATATGTTATAGAACCATATAAACAATCGTCGTAATGAAAGGGCCAACAAAATAGGCTAAGGACAACGATAAAGAGTCAAAGAAGAACAGAGGCTAATTTAAGTCTCAAATGATCACTGATACAAGAGAATCAAGGACTTAAGAAGAAAGCACACTCCTATTAAAAAGAAGTTATGATTAAGTAAGATTTTATCTTAGTCCCATGTTTATGAGTTTATATTGTAATTATGTAAAGCTTTGAGGAGAGGAAATTGAAGGAATTTTTCAAATATGAATTTGATGATATTTTGAGTTGTAAATTAGCTTGAGCTGTGATTATTAGTATGTGATGAGTATAATTTTTCTACGAGGGATAATAATGATGATGAGGAAGTATTATATACACGTATATGAGGGATTGTGTTGAGGTTCTTGTTTGTGGATTGATTATGAAAGGATGTCTGGATGGACAATCTGAAGTAAAATAATCACTAAAAATAATAAGACATCAGCTTGGAAATGCTATTGAAAATCATCTGGGCGCTACCATAGATGGAACTATGATGATATTGTAAGGAATTAAAGAGTCCGACCAAGGAATTAAAAGGAGATTATACGGTACCTAGATAAGGTCGATTAGTACAAAAAGGGATGATCTGAGATAGCACCAGAGAAGCAAGCAAGGAAAGGTGCTACATCTAAACAAGAGAATTTGTCTACTAGTAGGGAAATAAGGAGCAAGGCAAAAGAGTACAATAATTAAGAGTGCTCACAGATCGTCGGGGAGCTGTAGCAATCATGAGTTTGGAACATCTTAATGGCAACAGGTTCGAGGATGGTAACTAGATATCAGTTGATCACTGGGTACATACATAAGAACATAAGGATATGGAACTAATGAATGAGTTCGAAAAAGAATTGAGAGAACATGAAAGAAGACTAATGAACCCATAGTATAAGAGCATGAAGATCAGGAGCCAAAGGAGGACAACCTGTTATATCCCGTGTTTTTGTACATTGTGACATTCCGGGATAATTACGACAAGTTAAGGACAAGATTATTCCGGGAGACGAAGTGGAGACTTTTAGTTGTTGTATAGGCGTGAGTTGTGTATGATTTTATTGGCATGGAAGCATTAAGGAAACATTTGGGGTTGAATTTTATTTTTGGAAAGTAATTATGCATGAAAAAGGAACAAAAAAAAATAGTTATAAGGGGCCATGTGGCCGGCCACCTTGGGGTGGGCCATGGCCACATGGATGGCCATAATATGTAAAATAAAAGATGACTTTGTCATCTTATTCTTCATCTTTTCACTTGAAAGAAAAATCAAGAAACTTTGAGAAAGAGAGGAGAAGAGATACGGCCAAGCATGGCCAAAATTGGCCATGAGATTTTGATGAAGAAAAACTATTTTCTTCCATGTTTTCTACTCTTTGGAAGGTGCTAAACAACATAAAGTAGTTGTTGAATCAAGAGAAGCCTTTGTTCTTGCAAGACCTTGCTATGGCCGAGATGAAGAAGGGGATGGAAGAAGGTGAGTTTTAATCTTCTTTTTATATGTTATGAATGGTTTGTGGATGTTGTAGTGTGTAGAAATAAACAAAAATCATGAAAGGTTGCATGTTGGAGTGAAATCGTGTAGATGAGGGTGTTGGCCGAATGTGTGCATAGTGTGTAGGAGTAATGAATTAATGGTATTTAGCATGGTTGCATGTTGTTGTAGTGTGTAGGAGTGGATGGAAATCATGAAAATGGTGTGTTAATGTTGTAGCCGTGTGGATAGTGTAGAAACCATGTGTATGTAGTATGTATGCCAAGAATGTATTAATTTTATATAGTGTTGTGGTTGTGGTTGTCGTGTGGATTCTATGTTGGTAACGAAAGTCTAATGAATCAATTTGAAGTTGTGATGGTTGTGGGCTGAATTGGAAGTTAATGTAACTCTTATGTGGATTTTATGTTTAAGATAATGACATCGTTAAAATGAAGATTGTTGGTGCAATTCATGAGTTTTGAAAGAAAGAAATGAGTTAGTGTTGTTATGTTGAGTTGGGGTGGGATTCGGGTAAGGTGATGGTGTAGTTGGATTGTTTGAAGCATTGTATGAATTGCTTAAAATGTGCTTGGATATTATTTGAATGGTTTTGAATTAGTAATCGTATGTGTGAGAGTTGGTATTAGATCGCTTTTATGCGGTTGAATTGAAAATAAGTGAATGTTGTCGTATTGTGTGAAAGAAGGTTGTGGATGTTAAAATGCGTCTTGAATTAATGGTTGAAATATTCTTGAATCCGGTTTGAAGGATTTCGGATTAGTACTTGAATATGTGTGCCTTGTGTTGGTTTGAAAGTATATGGTTAATTTGAACGTAATTGGAATATCGTCGAAATATGTAGAAAAAGAGTTATTAATGTTAGAAGGTATTTGGAGTTGATTATTGATGTCGTAGCTTGGTTGTTGGTTTGGTTGTTGTTGAATTTGGCCGAGTTGAAATCTCGGGGTTGGTGTATTTACGGGGGAAATCTTTGCCGAAATTTACGTGGAATTTAATGTACGCTTGAAAATGAATGCCTAAAGGCTTATGGCTAATGTTAATATGTTTGGCACTATGTAGATTTTGGAGCTTGAGAGTTGAGACTTGACTTAGCTTGCGAGCGGACGAGGTATGTGAAGCTTGACACTTCTTTCCTTGGCATGTCCTAGTGTTAATTAGGCTATGACACGAGCCTCGGGGTAACTCACTCTCGAGATCCGAGCTTATACATGTATCTTATTTGCTTCTGAAAGTTCCCTCGTTTAATGAAGCCTAACTTGGATTTTTATGTCTTTCATTTGATTGAATTTTAAAAGTTTTATAAATAATTTTACTACTAAAAGGTCCCGAACTTCAAACGCTCGTAACTTTTGCATACGAGCTCGGATCGCCCCGAAACATACTAGGTAACTTCATAAGACATAACCTTTCCCCAACTCTCGTGGTCGGGCTCGGATGAGATCGGCACCCGTCCGTGGGGCCCGCGACCTTTCTACGTTTATCCTTAATGACCTTCGAGAAAGATTTGATACTACTTTCACCTTAACTTCCGCATATGGATTTCTACTTATTTAATGAGTTTGTGATTATGATTTTATGCATATTATTGTCACTCACGACTCCGCTCGTGCATACGGTTAGTACTTCTTTCACCGGATCCGGGCCGGTTATGTATCGTGCGCACTATGTTATTTTTCGGTGTGATGCTTGTGTTACGGTACCGAGCCCTCCGCTAGAGGGCCGGGTTCCGTTTGGTGTGATGCTGTGTTATGGCGTTACGGTAGGCTATGATGTGTTATGGGGATATGTCGGGTACGGAGATATGAACCTTCTGGTGTGATGCTGTGGCGTGGCGCCAACGACAGGCGGGCGACCACCGTTCTAAGAGCCCCATGCATGATTTGTATTTTTATGAGTAAGCATTATGATATTTTGAATATTGCATTTACTTTCCGTACTTCTGGTTTTGACTATGATCTTGTTTGCTATATTTCATGCTTTGCATACTCAGTACATATTCCGTGCGACCCCCTTTCTCCGGGTTGCGTTTCGTACCGCGCGGTACGGAGGTTTAGTTGGAGGATCCACCGACTTTGGATTCTGTTCGGCGGACTTGGAGCGCTTCCTTGTTCCGGAGCACACTTTGATTCAGACTCTGATATTATGCATATGTATATGTATCCACGGGTACGGCGGGGCCCTGTCCCATCATATGATTCGGTTATGACTCTTAGAGGTCTGTAGACATATATGTGTGGGTTATGGGTATTCCTTTGTTCGATCGTATACGTGTAATTTGCGATACGGACGTCCCCCTATACTATGATACCCTATCGGCTTATTTGTGATATTATCTGTTGGATTATGATAACGGTATGCATATCTGTACATTTGTGACAGCTTTGGGGCGACGTTCCACTTTTCTATAAATGTTTGTAATTTGTTCACGGTATAAGCTACTCGTACGCTATTTTGGGTTAATGGGTGTATACGGGTGCCCAGACCGGGCACTAGTCGCGGCCTACGGGGTTGGGTCGTGACAAAAGTGGTATCAGAGCCAGGTTAGTCCTCGGATTGTCTACAGACCTTGTCCGGCAGATTCTTATTTATGGTGTGAAGCCGGCCACACTCATAAACAGGAGGCTGCGGGGCATTTAGGAATCGGTGACCCTTTTTACTGTCTTAGATCGTGCGATAGAGCCAAGTCATAGGAAATGAAATTCCTCGTACTAACATTTGATTTCGGCAGTAAGAAGACGACGACGGAAGAAAGCGATTGACGATCTTTGGAGGTTACAGAGCACGCAGGTATGCAACGGCACGAGAGGTATATGTCGAATACAGCATCAAAATGTAAAGTCAAAAGATTTAGAAAGGAAAAGTAGACAGAAAAGTGTAACAGGTGCGGTCCCAGATGGACATACGAGGTAAATTCACCATTTTCATGCTATTGTTGATACTGGGACCCCTGTGTGGCTGTGATATGACATAATATGTATATATACGTGTTGGCCCTGTGAGGCATTGTTGGTATTTCCTGCGTACAGGTTTTGCGATAGTATGAAATATAGAGGAAACTCTGCCGAAATTTTTACAGGAACAACACGAGAATGAGGTAGGGATTTGTAATATGCCATGCAAGGCCGTGTTAATAGTACAGACAGAATTTGACTAAGTTGCAAATACGGTTGACCTTGAGGAATAAATTAACTACTGAATTTTCGGTAATAGTAATCAGGAGGTCGATATGGACGTGGTAAAAAGAATTCGGAAAAGAGTTTGTGACATTAACAGGTGAGTTAAAGGAGGTTGGCAAATTTCGATAGAGTATTATATTAAGGTACCAACTGGATTGATAAGTATAGATAAATCGTGACGAGCTTATAGTTAGGAGAAATAATAACATGACCAAAATAAGGGTGCAGGGAAAGAATAGTGACGGACATAGATGTACTGACAAGACAGTTTGTGGGATATTAAAGATAAGATTGACCCGAAGGGCAAAAAGTTGAGAAGTGTGACTCTATGAGGTTGGTTACGAACAGAATATTATGTGAAGATAATACGGGACGTTGTGGAAATGAACAAAGCCTAGCGAGAAAGCAACCAAAGGATAGAATGAAGGTGAGCTAGTGATCAAAAAAAGAAAAAGAAGAAGAAAGAAGGAGGAATTTAGGAAGTTCTTCCATGGGGAAAGTACAGTATAGAAATTACGAGATAGTAGAAATAATAGAGAGTACAGAAAAAAAAAAGGGAATGGACCTAGACCGGGTAAATATGGTAAGGAAATATCAAAGGAGGCACTTGATATAAAGGTAAATAAATGAGTACAGATATAAAACGCAAGGAGAATACGTAGTCATGATTCTAAAGGTGTAGTACGATGACAAGACGATATGGCAAGACTATTATAGCGACGGATTTGGTGTTCCAGGTAAGTTAGAAGCCCATGTTGGATATATAGTAAGGGTAAAAAGACATAAAGCACAAAGGGATACTGCGTGCATACGACTCCACCTTGAAAAAATGAGGGGATCCTTAAGTGACAAAGACGGTAGGCACAAGGAACGGATGGTGCAATATAATTTTATGAAGAGAAGCAGATGGTTCCGGTTGAAATAGAAATATTATTCCAAGGGAATTTTGGACACTCATCGTTGCAAACTAAAGACCATTTAACTGGGAATTTGGAATGACTACGGATATTAGGAAATTATTGATGGAAGTAAGAGACCCGTTCCAATTCGGCGGGAGATGTGCAATGAGGGCGTTTTGGAATCTGTCAAACCTCCAACTTACTCCAGATTATGTGCTGAAGGTCATGTGGCGAGGTCGACGCGATCGTACTAACGTTAGAGCATCGAATTTCATCAGAGTCTCAAAGTTAAGCGTGCTGGAGTGGGAGCAATTTGAGGATGGGTGACCCCCCTGGGAAGTTTTCTGAAAATTTTATAAATTCAGACGTAAGAAGTAAATGAGAAGTTAGGTTAACCTAAGGAACTATTAGAGTCTGTAAAGCGAGCAGAAACCTTAAAAGGTCATGTGTAACAAGACAGACTGAATCAGTGAAAACAGAAAAAGGAAGGTGCATTACAGTTTTAGCAACAGGGTAAGTCAAATAGTGTTGGAAACATGTTGTGAATAAGATGGTAATGATTATGTCTGCGTATGTACATGATATCCCTTATACGGCTATGCTGAATCCCAGCAATTGATGTTGAGACACATGGGAAAACATTAATCAGACAGGGTAAGGAAGTTCAAGTGAAGGAAAATGAAAAATGGCATAATGTTATAAGGTAAGCCGATGCTGCTTTCGCTACGCATTGAACTTAGGAAGTTCCAAGATAATGATATTTGGGAAAAGGGAGGGAATAAGTAGACGGTAGGTAAGGTGACCAAAATGTCAAAAAAAAAAAGAGCGAAAGAGTCAAGCGCGACGCGAATTGGATAAGAATGTGAAGGTAGGCGGGTGAGAAAAATGGAGTGTGGCGGTATGGGACTAAATGGATTGTGTAGAATGGTAAGATAGACCCTGGTAAGAGAAGCGAGAGAATAATGACCACAACGGAAAATAAGAAGTGAAAGGAAAGAAGACGAGGCTGTGCAATGGTGCTACGAGATTTCTAACCCGCAAAGAATAAGTACCGAGGGTGACGGACTATTGGTGTATTAGGACCCCTTAATAAAGGGGGGAAGAACATATTGGATTTAAAAGAGATTATGGTGTCCTCACGGCCCTGAAGGGCAAGTTTATTAGCCTAGAGCTAGAGTTTGGAATGATCGTCAGTACAAGGGAATCGGAAAGACACATACCGTATTAGGAGAGAATTGTAAAGGAGTAAGAATTTCCGCAGCAAGCTTCATGTTTTTGAATGATACTGTGAGAAGTGAGGCTAAAAAGCTAAAGGTAAGGGTTGTGGCGAGAGCCCAAAGATTTAGTTCGAACTCGAATTATGAGTTGCCATAAGTGCAGTTGTACCGTAAAGGATAGCGAAAGGTGCAGAACCAGTACGTGTATACCTACTTCAGATCAGGAGGAATAGTTTGAAGGACGTAACCGTTGCACGCACTAGCGACAAAATTGAGTTGGGTGAGCATTCGAAATGTAAGTGGTAAAGGGTGACCAAGGCATAAGGAGGCGTAATGACGCTGATTGTCAAGCCGCAAGGAGTCGGTACAGGAGCATATTCAAGACCACGTAGTCAGTCAAAGGATATGCGCGATTGTATAAAGAAACTTCATAAAGCTCCCACATCTAAGATCTCAGACGGAGAAGCTCAACTACAGCCAACTTCTGGAGGTCACTCCAGAAAAGATAAGGTCATAGATGAATCTCGACGCAGTATGCCACTCTCAGACTAACGGATAAACCAAGCGTGTTATTCAGACATTAAGGAACATCTTTACGGGCCTACGTTGCTAATCTTCGAGGCAGCTGAGATAATTATTTGCCACTTGCGAGTTCGAATATAATAATACCTACCGTTCTGGCATCCAGAGAGCCGTATGTGAAGCTTAGTATGGTAGAAAGGGCAGGTCACCGATTGGCTGGTTCGATGTTGGCAAATTAAGTCAATCGGGCCAGACATGATTCAGTAAGTAGCTGACAAAGTGAAACTCATTCGGGGGTGGTCGATGGCGGCGGGGGCAACGTGTGTCATATGCAGATACTCGACGTCGACACCTAGGGTCCAGGTCGGCGATTGGGTATCTTTGGAAGTGTTACCCTTGAAGGTGTTATGAGATTCGACAATAAGGGAAGCTCAGTACGAGGCATAGTGAATTTTATCGGATTGTCCGTGAAGCAGGAAAGACTGCCTATGCATTAGATCTACCGTCTGGTTTGGGAGCAGTGCATCCGGTCTACCATGTGTTAATACTCTACGAATGCATTGGTGATTCTTCCAAGTACGTCTTGTAGAGGATATCCGTGCGACAGAGGAATTAGCCCACGAGGAATAGCCTATAACTATACTGAGTCGTCAGATGAAAAGATTACGTATTACAGGCGTAACTTTTGTTAAGGTGTGGTGGCGGAGCAATGGCAAAAGAGGAATGCAGGATGCGTATCCCTACCTGTCTCCTGTGCCTACAAGAGATCAAATTCCATAATTAGTTACGTTAGTTGATAAAGGGGCTATGTGTGACGGCGATAAAAAGAGGACCCTTCCCCCCCGAAGCATCTATGAGACCCTATAAGATTAGTTTAACATTCGAGGACGAATGTTTTAAAGAGAGAGAGGATGTTATATCCCGTGTTTTTGTACATTGTGACATTCGGGATAATTACGACAAGTTAAGGACAAGATTATTAGGGAGACGAAGTGGAGACTTTTAGTTGTTGTATAGGCGTGAGTTGTGTATGATTTTATTGGCATGGAAGCATTAAGGAAACATTTGGGGTTGAATTTTATTTTTGGAAAGTAATTATGCATGAAAAAGGAACAAAAAAAAAAAAAAGTTATAAGGGGCCATGTGGCCGGCCACCTTGGGGTGGGCCATGGCCACATGGATGGCCATAATATGTAAAATAAAAGATGACTTGGTCATCTTATTCTTCATCTTTTCACTTGAAACAAAAATCAAGAAACTTTGAGAAAGAGAGGAGAAGAGATACGGCCAAGCATGGCCAAAATTGGCCATGAGATTTTGATGAAGAAAAATTATTTTCTTCCATGTTTTCTACTCTTTGGAAGGTGCTAAACAACATAAAGTAGTTGTTGAATCAAGAGAAGCCTTTGTTCTTGCAAGACCTTGCTATGCATTTGAATGAAGAAGGGGATGGAAGAAGGTGAGTTTTAATCTTCTTTTTATATGTTATGAATGGTTTGTGGATGTTGTAGTGTGTAGAAATAAACAAAAATCATGAAAGGTTGCATGTTGGAGTGAAATCGTGTAGATGAGGGTGTTGGCCGAATGTGTGCATAGTGTGTAGGAGTAATGAATTAATGGTATTTAGCATGGTTGCATGTTGTTGTAGTGTGTAGGAGTGGATGGAAATCATGAAAATGGTGTGTTAATGTTGTAGCCGTGTGGATAGTGTAGAAACCGTGTGTATGTAGTATGTATGCCAAGAATGTATTAATTTTATATAGTGTTGTGGTTGTGGTTGTCGTGTGGATTCTATGTTGGTAACGAAAGTCTAATGAATCAATTTGAAGTTGTGATGGTTGTGAAATTTTGAATTGGAAGTTAATGTAACTCTTATGTGGATTTTATGTTTAAGATAATGACATCGTTAAAATGAAGATTGTTGGTGCAATTCATGAGTTTTGAAAGAAAGAAATGAGTTAGTGTTGTTATGTTGAGTTGGGGTGGGATTCGGGTAAGGTGATGGTGTAGTTGGATTGTTTGAAGCATTGTATGAATTGCTTAAAATGTGCTTGGATATTATTTGAATGGTTTTGAATTAGTAATCGTATGTGTGAGAGTTGGTATTAGATCACTTTTATGCGGTTGAATTGAAAATAAGTGAATGTTGTCGTATTGTGTGAAAGAAGGTTGTGGATGTTAAAATGCGTCTTGAATTAATGGTTGAAATATTCTTGAATCCAGTTTGAAGGATTTCGGATTAGTACTTGAATATGTGTGCCTTGTGTTGGTTTGAAAGTATATGATTAATTTGAACGTAATTGGAATATCGTCGAAATATGTAGAAAAGAGTTATTAATGTTAGAAGGTATTTGGAGTTGATTATTGATGTCGTAGCTTGGTTGTTGGTTTGGTTGTTGTTGAATTTGGCCGAGTTGAAATCTCGGGGTTGGTGTATTTACAGGGGAAATGCTGCCGAAATTTCTGTGGAATTTAATGTACGCTTGAAAATGAATGCCTAAAGGCTTATGGCTAATGTTAATATGTTTGGCACTATGTAGATTTTGGAGCTTCCGAGAGTTGAGACTTGACTTAGCTTGCGAGCGGACGAGGTATGTGAAGCTTGACACTTCTTTCCTTGGCATGTCCTAGTGTTAATTAGGCTATGACACGAGCCTCGGGGTAACTCCACTCTCGAGATCCGAGCTTATACATGTATCTTATTTGCTTCTGAAAGTTCCCTCGTTTAATGAAGCCTAACTTGGATTTTTATGTCTTTCATTTGATTGAATTTTAAAAGTTTTATAAATAATTTTACTACTAAAAGGTCCCGAACTTCAAACGCTCGTAACTTTTGCATACGAGCTCGGATCGCCCCGAAACATACTAGGTAACTTCATAAGACATAACCTTTCCCCAACTCTCGTGGTCGGGCTCGGATGAGATCGGCACCCGTCCGTGGGGCCCGCGACCTTTCTACGTTTATCCTTAATGACCTTCGAGAAAGATTTGATACTACTTTCACCTTAACTTCCGCATATGGATTTCTACTTATTTAATGAGTTTGTGATTATGATTTTATGCATATTATTGTCACTCACGACTCCGCTCGTGCATACGGTTAGTACTTCTTTCACCGGATCCCGGGCCGGTTATGTATCGTGCGCACTATGTTATTTTTCGGTGTGATGCTGTGTTACGGTTCACCGAGTCCTCCGCTAGAGGGCCGGGTTCCGTTTGGTGTGATGCTGTGTTATGGAGTTACGGTAGGCTATGATGTGTTATGGGGATGTGTCGGGTACGGAGATATGAACCTTCTGGTGTGATGCTGTGGCGTGGCGCCAACGACAGGCGGGCGACCACCGTTCTAAGAGCCCCATGCATGATTTGTATTTTTATGAGTAAGCATTATGATATTTTGAATATTGCATTTACTTTCCGTACTTCTGGTTTTGACTATGATCTTGTTTACTATATTTCATGCTTTGCATACTCAGTACATATTCGTCACCGACCCCCTTTCTCCCGGGGGCCGGGTTTCATGCCGCGCGGTACGGAGGTTTAGTTGGAGGATCCACCGCTTAGGATTCTGTTCGGCGGACTTGGAGCGCTCCCTTGTTGCGGAGCACACACTTTGATTCAGATTCTGATATTATGCATATGTATATGTATCCACGGGTACGGCGGGGCCCTGTCCCGTCATATGATTCTGTTATGACTCTTAGAGGTCTGTAGACATATATGTGTGGGTTATGGGTATTCACTGTTCAGTCGTATCTGTGTAATTTGCGATCTGGACGTCCCCCTATACTATGATAGCCCTATCGGCTTATTTGTGATAGTATCTGTTGGATTATGATAACGGTATGCATATCTGTACATTTGTGACAGCTTTGGGGCGACGTTCCACTTTTCTATAAATGTTTGTAATTTGTTCACGGTATAAGCTACTCGTACGCTATTTCGGGTTAATGGGTGTGTACGGGTGCCCAGATCGGACACTAGTCGCGGCCTACGGGGTTGGGTCGTGACACAACCATTTTAAGAAATTAATGATAGCATCATAAGCTCGCAAGCTACAACATTCGAGGATAAATGTTTCTAAAGGGGGAAGAATGTTACACCCCAAAAAAATTTCGCGTCATTTGCGTTGTAAGTAAGCAAACGTAAGCTCGGAGAGGTCATGGAACCTTATAAGGTTAAGAAATACTCTTATCAAGTTTTAAGTAAGTGTCTAAAGGTTCCAGGATCAAGCAAATTGAAGAAAATAAGTTAGTCAAAAATTTAAAACAAAATTACTAGAATTTTGGACAGAAATTTTGGGTCAAATTTAGAGGGGTATATCTTCTAGTATATTAGGAATTTTGAAGGAAGCCTAAATTGAAGTTCAGGAAGTCTAGTTTCCAACGCAGCAAACTGTTCATCAAAACAACATCGGAGTAGGGAGTTATGGGCATTTCAAGATAAGCCTCTAAGCTGCCAAATGGCTTCCCCGCGGGCCCCACTTGGAAAGTCGGTGGAACCGACTTTAAAGGGTATAAATACCCTATTATTCTCTTTTTTTCATCATTTACACTTCTTTTGAGTTCTAGACACATCCAAACACTTCTCTTAAAGACTTATAACCCCTTAAATCAAGAATTCAACAAGATTACACCAAACTAGTTCATGAAAAGTGATTTTTCTTGTTTCTACTTGATGTTGTGGTGAGTTTGGTCTCGAAGAAAGTTGGTATGGATAAATTTCTTCAAGTATAATGTATGTTCTTCATCCTATCTCTTATGTTGAGTATTTGAAGGTTTAGCAAGTCTTAAAAGTGAAAATAGTTATGGAGAAAGGTCATAAAGTGTTTTGTTGTAGTTGTTGAGTTTATGGACTATTTTGAGCATGTTGAAGCTATGTTGTTGGGATAATTTCCATGTATATGGATGGTATCTAATGTTGTTGGTGTGTTGATACGATTATGCTACTTGATTGGGAAAAAAGGAAGTGTATATTGTTGTTGTATGTTGATAAACATCGTGTGGGATGTTTTATGGAATATTTTGGTATTGATGATGATTCTGTTGGTGCTAGGGTTGTTGTTGTTTTTGTGTTAGTTGTTGGTATTTTAATTTCGGGCTAGGGATATAAACGGGGAGATCTTTGCCCGAATTTTGGCAAATTCAAAAGGGGTTTAATTTGAAGACTTAAGATAGGCATATGACAATAAGCCTAGCAGTAGTATGGATTCTGTTGAATGTAGATTTACGAGCTTGGAAGGATAAGCGTTAAGTAGTAGGAGAACAAAAAGATATGTAAGGCTAAACCCTTTCTTTCTAAAGGCATGACTCTTTTCTTATGAACCCATACATATGTTCCATGATATCCTTATTCTCAAAGTTCTTATGATGATAAAGATAGATGTTTTCTATGATGAAAACGATGATGATGATGATGATGATTCCATTTCTGGTGATTTCAAAGCGTATGGTCTTGATGCTATTATGGGATTATTGGGTTTATTTCAGGATCTTCTTGATTTCATTCATTATTGTTGATCTCACCTTATGATAATTTTTCCTTCAAGGTGAGATATAGCGATGATGACTGTTCCATAATATAAATCTGTGGTTACCGACAGTACGTCACTCATAAAGTTGTAACTTTTTTTTGGGCTCTCACGCTTGTTATAAATATAATATATATATATATATATATATATATATATAGCTATTTTATGATATTGTTGAGTCCTATTATTTCATTTTACTTATGCGTTGCACTCATTCTCATTCTTCATATATATATATAAGGCACATTTGACAGGCGTGACAATGTGGCCTATGTTATGGCATTCATGTATATATATAAGGCACATTTGACAGGGGGTGACGATGTGGCCTATGTTGTGGTGTTCATGTATATATATAAGGTACATTTGACAGGGGGTGACGATGTGGCCTATGTTGTGGCGTTCATGTATATATATAAGGCACATTTGACAGGTGGCCTATGTTGTGGCGTTTCTATATATATATATATATATATATATATATATATATATATATATATATATATATATATATATATATATATATATATATATATATGTTTCGATATACGGATCATAGGGATTCATTAAGATTCACAGATTGGCATGTCACAGATGTTTTTCCATGATTCTTATGTACATGTTTGATCTTATGCCTTACATACTCAGTGAATTATTCGTACTGACGTCCTTTCTTGTGGACGCTGCGTTCATGCTCGCAGGTAAATAGGTAGACGGACCAGACCGTTAGGAGCTTCATCAGGGGAGTTTCAAAAGCGCTCCAGTTGCTTTGGAGCTTTAGATTATTGGTACTACTCTTGTGTATATATATACTTGGGCATGGCAGAGTCCTGCCCCGTCTTCACAGATTCCTATATTATACATAGAGGCTCGTAGATAGATATGTGTAGCTAGAAGTCCCGTATCGTCATCAGTTCATATTGTTGTATTATATTTTGGCAGCCTTGTTGGCTTATGTTTATGGACATAGTTACTGATGGTTATATAGTGATGTGTCTTTATCTTGTGATATATTCCCTTACAGATTATGATAACCATGAGCTATCTTTGTGGTCCACCTTGAGATGATTATGAGATGTATGTTCGGAGGTGATCAGTGGGTTAGCTCCGGGTGCCCGTCATGGCCCTCTGGTTGGGTCGTGACAGGAAATGCTGCCCAATTTTTGCTAGCTCACAAATTATACTAGTTTGAATTTAAGAGTGTCTTTGAGACCTAACCTTGGTATGAATCCTCTTAAATGTAGATTTTCTGATCTTTGGAGGAGAACGTTAAGTAGTTAAGAAGTTGTAAAGGTTTGTAAGGCTAACCCTTCTTTCTAAAGGCATTATTTCCTTATTGTGAATCCATTTAAGATATCTGAAATGTCCCATTCGTAGAAAAGCTAGAAGCTCATGATTCTCAAAGTTCTCATGATTTTGTTGATCTTGTTTATCGTCGTCGACCTCGTCTTATGACAATTGACCCACTAAATAAAGGTATAGTGATGATGATGATAATGATGTTGCTCTTACTTATGTATTGTTATACCCCGTACTTTGTACGTTGGAATATTCTAAGTTGGTTGCGACAAGTTATGGATAAGACTTTTAATTTTCGGTTTTGTTGATTTTTTGTTTTAATGCATAAGTTGCATATTCATCTTTTTATTGGCATGGAATGTTAAGGGTAAATTTGGAATAAGGAAAATTTGGAAAGTAAAAATTTCATGAAGACTTGGGGCTAGAAGTGGAAACAAAGTTATCATTTTTCATGAAATGGCCACTATGGCCGTGTGGCATATGTTGTGTTGGTGTGGGTCCCTTCCACAAAATTTGGCCAAATTTGATTAGTTAAATTTGTGAGTGGCACATGTGTACACTTTATATTTGTTGGGGTTCTTTATATATATATATGAGGGATGACTAGCAAACATATTGGTCATCTTTTCCAACTCTAGAAAGATGAAGAAGCATGGAGAAAAAAAGGGCCATGGTTCGGCCATGGATGAAAAAAAATTGAAGACCAAAATACTTCTTCAAACATTATTTTCTTCAAGCCTTTCAACTCCTTAGAAGGTGCATAACAACATGGAGTAGTTGTTGGAGTGGTAAGAACAAGTGTTAGTTCAAAGCCTCAATCCTAGCCGAGTGAAGAACCAAGTGGAAAAGGTATGGTTCAATCTTCTTTTTCATGTGTTGTGGATGTTTTGTGCATGTTGTAGTATGTGGAAATGAAAGAAATTCATGAAATTGTGCATGTAGAAGTGTTGGCCGTGTGTATGTAGTAGTGTGTAGGAATGAAGAATGAATTGTATTTAGCATGTTTGAATGTGTTGTAGTGTGAGGAAATGGATGAAAAATCATGGAATTTGTGTGTTGAAGGGCTGGCCGAAAATGGACTGTTTTGTGTGCCAAGGAATGAACTAATTTTATTTAGTATGTTCGGGTTGTTGTGTTGTAGATTCTATGTTGTAAAATGAAGGCTTAATGGTTCAAAGTGAAGTTGAAATCATGTGGGCTGTTTTGGAACCTAATGTGATCTTAATATGGTTTCTGGTATTTTTTGAGATTAATGTTGTTAAAGTATGGATTGTTAGCATGGTTTATGAATTTGGAAGAAAAGAAACGCGTTGTTGATATTTCCTTGGACTTGGAAGGTTTCGGGTTGCCTTATGTTTTGGTTGAGTTGTTTTGAATAATTTTGTGGATTGTTAGAAATGTTATTGAATCATGTTTGAATGGTTTTGGATTGGTATTTGAACGCGTGGGCAATGATGTTGGGTTGATTATATATGTCGATTTGAACGTAATTGGAATGCCGTCGCATTGTGCGAAAAAAGGTTGTTGATGTTAAAGTGCGTTTTGAATTAATGGTTGATGTTGTTAGAATGTTTGTTGGTATTGCTGTTGATGAATTTGGCCGAGTTAAATTCTCGGGGTGTTGAATTTATAGGGGAAGTGCTGCCCAAATTTCTGTAGACAAAAGTGATGGCATGAAAATGGGATTCCGAGGTGCCTATGACTAATGTTTGGTGTCTAATGACGTGTTGTAGATTTTGAGAAGCCGAGACTTGAGTTTGGGTTAGCCTAGGAAGCAAACGAGGTATGTGAAGCTTATCCTTCTTTTCTTTTGGCATGTCTTAGATATGGTTAAGCTGTGATATGTTACGAGCCTTGGGGGTAAATCTATTCGTAAAATCCGAACACGTTTATGATTCGTATTTGCTTTTGATGTTGGCATCCTTAATATGGTCAAGCTATGGTCCGTATGACTTTGATATGATGGGATTTGAAGTGTTGTGTATACGGTTGGTTCCGAAAGGATCTTATGTCTTTTGTATGACTAAATTTCAAAAGTTGCATAAAGGTTTGTTTTCAAAAGAGTTTTGTTCCTAAACGATTTCGAAAACTACGAACGCCCGTAACTTTCAAGAAAGGGCTCGAATCGCTTTGATATTTTCACAAATGACTTTATAACGAGTAATGACTTAAATTTTCATAGGCGGGCCCGGATTGGGTGGACGCTCGTCCGTGGGTCCCGCGACTTTCTATGTTTGGTTCTAACGACCTGTTTTTGGGAAAAGTTTAATATGACTATCTTCCCGACCCCCGAGTACGATTACTTATTTGTTTGTTGAGTTTGAAATGAGGATTTTTATGCATATGATTTTGATACGTAACTATGATTTCTAAAGTTCCGTTTGATCTGTTCCCGAGTGACGTTCGGAGGAAAACTTGATTTGACTACTGTTTTGGCTTTTAAATGAGGGCTTGTTTGATCATTCTGTTGAGTCAGTAATAAGGATTTATGTGCATATGGTTTCTCGGTTTGTAAATGATGTGTTTTCTGAAGTATGATGTGTCCGGTTCGTCGAGCCCCTTTTCGGTCGGGAACCGTGTATATATTATGGTGCTATGATGTGTCCGGTACGCCGAGCCCCTTTCGGCCGGCATCGTGTATATATGTTACGTTATATGTTATATGTATGAATTCTGGAATATGATCTGTTGGTATCAGGGCCGGTGGTGGGGCAAACCCAGTGGTGGGGCAAACCCAATGGTGGGGCAAACCCAATGATGAGGCAAAATTCCACATTGGTTTAGGCCAATCCCACATTGGTTTAGGCCAATCCCACACTGGTTTAGGCTAATCCCACATTGGTTTAGGCCAATCCCACATCGGTTAATGGCATCTCGTATGACCGGTCATGATGTTATGATGCGCTACGGTATGTTTATGGTTATGGTATTATGTATGGATCGGGCCGTACGTTCCTCGGCATTCGGTTAATTGTCAGCTTATAGGATATGTTTGATTTTTCGTATATATGAGACAGAAATGTTTTTCAAAAGAAAGCGAAGCATTTTGGCATTTTGATTATCCTATTTGTCTCCTGAACCCCTTATGTATGAATTATATGTCAGATGTAAGTCCTTTGGTATTCGGGTTATTATGCTCACGTTCTGTACACGTTACTTCGGTTATGACTTCATTTTGTACTTTTCGCTTGCATATTCGGTACATATTCGTCATCGACCCCCTTTCTTCGGGGTGCGTTTCATGCCGCGCAGTACCCGTCGATGAGTAGGTGATGTTAGCGAGAAGATGTTATTTGGATTGGCGAGCTCCATTTCCTCCGGAGTCTGCGCCGATGTCGAATGCTTTTGTATGGTATACGGAGTTAAGTTAGAGACTTTGCGTATAGTGTCGTGTGTGTGATATGTCGATTTTGTGAGCGGTCGCGTAAGCCGATGTATTATTATGCATTATGCTACGTATTTGTTTTGTAATCGGCTATGTAAGCCGATATGTCGATACGCATTATGTTCTGCATTCGTTATGACTACGCATTTTATTTGATTTGAAAAAGACGAAAAGTATGATGTTCTTTGAAAAATTTTCTTCTGCAATTTGACACGTTTTGCGGGCCCAGTAGGATTATGTGTGTTATGAAAGTCTGCGGGTTCGCTCGGCCCTAGGTAAGGGTCGGGTGCCCATCACACCCTATCGGATTAAGGGTGTGACATGTATTCTTATGTATATAGATGTATATAAAGCTATATTGTGACACCAAGCCTATGTGGTCAGGTATGATATCTATTGTGCGCACACTACTGCAACTGGGTATAGACAATACTGAGCCTTGTTATGGCCGGGTATGGATGACACCGACCATACATGGTCGGGTATGATATCATTATATGTATACGTATATGAATGTAAGGTTTTCTTTCGAGAAATGGTTTTTCTATCTTTTGTTATCCTTCATGTTTTTATCATGTTACTACTTATGCCTTACATACTCAGTATATTATTCGTACTTACGTCGTTTTGTTTATGGACGATTCGTTCATGCCCGCAGGTGGATAGGGAGACAGACTCGACCCTTAGCCTGCTTTATCAGAGATTGCCTAGAAGGGGACCATTTGATTCGGAGCTGCCGCAGTTGGTACTATTCTTTTATGTACATATATGGGCATGGCAGGGTCCTGTTCCGTCTTTATGATGTTACATGCTCTTTGTAGAGGCTCGTAGAAAGATGTGTATAGCTAGATATCCCTTTGCCTTGTCGGCTCATATTTTGTATATTATTTTGATAGCCTTGCCGGCTTGTGTATATATGGGCATAGTTAGTGATGTTTATATAAAGGCGCCTACTTCTGATGAAATTTGTGTTATTTGGCGCATGGTATTTAAGAGTTAGCCATGTGGCTCGCCTAGATGTGATTATGAGGATATGTTAAGAGGTGCTAGGTAGGTTAGCTCCGGATACCCGTCATGGCCCTCTGGTTAGGTCATGACACTAAGTGTAGGTTTATTTCCTATCTAAAGGCAAGGAAGATGTTCCCTAAGGGTTGTATTTATCATATTTTTCATATTAGAGATGCCAAGGCCGATCCACCAACTCTTCAATCAGTTCTGGTGGTTAACGAGTTTCCCGATGTATTTCTAGACAAACTTCCGAGCCTTCCTCCTAAGAGGGAGATTGAGTTTGGTATAGATGTATCACCGGATACTCATCCGATGTCTATTCCTCCTTGTAGGATGGTTCCGACAGAACTGAAAGAGTTGAAGGAGCAACTGAAGGACTTATTGGAGAAGGTTTTCATCAGACCTAGCAAGTCGCCTTGGGTGCGCCGGTATTATTCGTATGGAAGAAAGGTGGCTCGTTACGCATGTGTATTGATTACCGGCAACTGCATAAGGTTACTATCAAGAATAACTGTCCCCTTCCCTGAATTGATGATATGTTTGACCAGTTGCAGGGCACTAAGTGCTTATCGAAGACTGACTTAAGGTCAGGTTATCAACAGTTGAGGGTTAAGAAGAAGGATATTTTGAATACGGCCTTTAGGATGAGATACAGGCACTTTGAGTTCTTAGTGATGTCGTTTGGGCTGACGAACGCCCCAACAACATTTTTGGACTTGATGAATAGTGTTTTCCGTCCCTTCTTAGATGTGGTCGTGATTGTGTTTATTGATGACATTCAGATTTATTCTCGTTCAGTAGCAGAGCATGCCAATCATTTACGAAGGGTATTACAGATACTCTAAGACCGAAAGTCATACGCCAAGTTCTCTAAATACGATTTCTAGTTAAATTCAGTGGCATTTCTCGGTCATGTAATCTCCGATGAAGGTATTCAGGTTGATACCCAGAAGATAGAGGCTATAAAGATTCGGCCAAGACCTACAAATCCATCAGAGGTTCGTAGCTTTTAGGGCTCAGCAGGTTATTACAGGTGGTTTGTAAAAGGGTTTGCTACCCTATCGATGCCATTGAAAAAGTTAACTCAGAAAGGGGCTAAATTTATATGGTCTAACACTTGGAAACTAAGAATAGTTTGACAATACCACCTGTTCTTACTCTTCCAAAAGGTACTATGTAGTTCATTGTGATGCTTCGGGTGCAATTAAGGAAGCATCACAATTCTATTCAAGTCTGGGACATATGATATACCTTATTTCTCTTCAAGTCTGGGACATCTGATATACCTTATTTCTTTTCAAGTCTGCTTTTGTTTCAATTAACGGGTTTCCATTTATGTACTCTGGCATGTTCATCATGTATTTTTCGTTGTTGATCGGCCATCTGCTTGCCACTCTAAAAAATCCAATAATATCTAACAGTGAATGAAGAAATCTTAAACATAGAATGTTGGGCTGTGAATTTTTTCTTGTGTAGAGGTTATCCATATTTATAATAAATTGGTAGTGTCATACTTGTGGTCCTGATATGTTATGGACAAGGCACCATGCTTTCCTCAGGAAGGCCTTGACTTGGATTTATGAGTTCATTTCACTTTTATCACTTGCCCCCCTGATATTTTAATACTTAATAATCTAGATGACTTAAGTTAAAAGCCTTCTCATTCGTGAATCCACATAATTAGGACCTTGTAGTAATCTCTTAGTTTCACATCCCTTTGAGTTCCTCTTTTTGTGGAAGAGAAAATTACTGATGATTTTTAGATATGCAATGTGACACAAACTTTTCACTGTCCTACTCATGATCATTCCATCTTTTCATAAGGGTGATGTTACACCTCGCATTTTGTACATTTGAAAATTCCAAGTTAATGGCGGGAAGTTAAGGACAAGGTTATAAATTTTTTTTAATGTATAAGTTGCGTATTCATCCCTTTTATTGGAATGGAGCATTAGGGGTAAATTCGGGATAAGGAGAAATTGGAGGCTAGAAGTTGGAAAAGAATTTTCATGAAATGGCCAAAGGGCTTAGGTGTCCGTGGGCCCCACCTATATTTTGACCAATATTTTTATGCCATGGAATGGCACATGTGTACACTACATAGTTGTGGGAGTTGTATGCATATATATATATATACAAAGATTGCTATGCAAGACTTATTCATCTTTTGAGAATTAAAGAAAAGTCTAGAAAATTGAAGAAAATTGGAGAAAAGAAAAAAAAGGGGGCCGGCCATGTGCATGGACATGTGCCTATACTTGTATATATATATGTGTGTGATGACACACAAGACACAAATCATCATCCACAACTCTAGAAAATTCAAGAGAAAGAAAGGGAGAGAGAGAGAGGCTCGGCCAAAGGGGCTGGCCGAAATCAGCCATGGAGAAGTGAGAGGAAAAAATTATTTCTTCATGCTTTCCTACTCATTAGAAGGTCCTCTACGACATGGAGTAGTCGTTGGAGCAATTGAATCGTTCGTTCTTGCGAAACAAGTCTTAGCCGGGGAAAGAAAGTGAAAGGAAAAGGTAAGGATTCCATCTCTTCTTTCATATGTTATGCATGATTTGTGGATGTTGTGGATTGTGGAAATGAATGAAACTCATGAAGTTATGGTATGGTGAATTGTGGCCGTGTGTATGTGAGGATATATAAGAGTGAAGGATTAATTTATGTAGCATGTTTGGATTGTGTATTATAGATGGTTGTGTGTGTGGTAGAATGTGTAGAAATGAATGGACTCCATGGAATTATGCATGTTGAAGACTTGGCCGTGTAGGGGCTGCTTTGGTAGAACATGATGGGTAAATTTTATGTAGTATTTTGGTTGTCGTCGTTGTGAATTCTATGATGTAAAATGAAGTTTTAATGGTCCAAGTTAAGATTTTAATCGTGTGGGCTGATTTGGGACTTATTGTGACTTTAATGTGGCTTCTTGTATTAATGAAGATGATGTTGCTAATATATGGAATTGTTGATATAGTTTATGAATTTGAAAGAGAGAAGTGTGTTGTTATTGTTCTAGTTGAGTTGGAAGGTTTCGGATAAGATTGGATATTGGTTTGGACATCTTAAGTTATCTATCGATATTGTTATTATGATTGTTGATTTGGTTGTTGTGATTTGGCCGAGTTGAATTCTCGGGGTTGTTGAAGTTATAGGGGAAATGCTGCCCAAATTTTCGTAGGCAAAGTGTTAGTTTGAAATCGGATTCTTAAGTACTTATGACTAATGGTTGATATCTAATGTCTTGATTGTAGATCGTGAGAAGCCAAGGCATAAGTTTGGATTAGCCTAGGGAGCGGCCAAGGTATGTTAAGGCTCGTCCCTTTCTTTCAAAGGCATGATTCTTAGATTACGATTTCATAAATGCTTCCATAACTTTGTTGTTTTCAAAAGA
>NC_081343.1:19993981-20039924 GCF_029784015.1 Lycium ferocissimum
GAGGGACCCGCGCTTTCCCGGAAAGCCCTTGCTTGGCCCCCCCCAAAGGGGGCACTCAAATGTACGGTTTTCTTTTTATCCCCTTAAATGCCCTATGTTGTCGTCTCTCATTATTCATGTTTTGTATCCTTTCACATGCCGTCACTCATGCCTACATACTCGGTGACATCGTCTGCATCGACGTCCCTTTCGTGGGATGCTGCGTTCATGCCGCAGTACACCTTAAGAGTTGAAGATACTAGCAGAAAGAGGTTCCAAAGATTGGCGAGCTCCATTTTCTCCCGAGGTGTTGCCGGGGGCAGAGCATTATGATATGGTTTCACGATCCATGTTAGAGACTTTGCGTACGCATCGTGTATATAGTATGTCGATTGTAAGCGGCTCCATAAGGCGATGTATTGTGATGCCTTATTCTACGGTCTTACGCGATCCCGTGTCTTGCTTGATTTGAAAAGGATGAAAAGGTGTTATTTTACGCAGCTTTCATTATGTACTCGCTGATATGCTACGAGGGCCCAATATGATATGATTATAGTGCCACCGTATCGAGAGGGTTCGCTCGGCCCTAGGTAAGGGTGGTCGGTGCTCATCACGCCCCAACAAAAATTAGGGTGTGACAATTGCAGGTCCGTTGGTCTGAGCAAACTACATCCCCTTTTGGGGTTGAATTTCTGTTTTTAGGAGCTGAAACTTTTTGATAATCATATTGCAAAATATTGTGGAATTAACGAGTGGGCTTGACGATTGTGAATTCGTTGTCCTGCTCACCATACCGCCTGATTATGGTTTGATTATAACGAAGAGGCGACCCTTTTATTTTATTAGGTCAGTCATCATTCGACATCTTGCAGGGTTGGGTGATGTCGAAATCACTACTTAATCCTGGCCGAGCTCGACTTTGTGAAATGGTCAAATAAGATACATAATGCAGAGGAGCTAAAAACATTTCTTGTCGCACAATTAATTTGCATGGCCACTGTTGGCACTGCAAGGCATTCGTCCATCTAGTGGAATTTTATACATCGGCGGCAACGAGGTCAGACGATTGTGAATTATGGATATTTAGAATTGGAACACAAATTAATCCAACTGGGACTTCTCTAGAATTGCACAAATACAAGTATGGAGGGAGGCCAAGGATACAGTAAGAATTTATGGTCACTCTCTTTATTCTTTGTTCAATATGACATACATCATGATTCGTGTTCAATGGTCCATAATGGTCCATCCTGATAATTGTAACTTTGCTAGCAAGTGGGCCATTATGTTTTCTACTTGTACAGACTTATTAAGATGAATTGTATTGTTTTATTAGACGAGATTCAAAATATGAGAGCCAAATACGTTTCATTTTCAGTGTGAATATCGCAAAAAATAAAGTAAAAGATATTGCAATGCCACGACGACAGATATGGTTGGCTCACGATAGGAACTCCCAAAGTCTCGAACAAGATAAAGTGTGCTCCATGGCAGTGTTAATATGCCACGATTCAAATTTAAAGGCTGTGATTGCCACTTAACTAGTAGCTACTCCATGCAAGTGAACGAGTATTCATCTTGGTCGAGTACCAAAGATTAATAAAAATTTGGGTAGAGTTTCCCTTGTGACAGGACAATTAGTAAACCTAGTAGTAAATAAAAAATAATCCAACTAGTACGGAATATCCACAACCCTCAATAATAACAAGACAAAGTCTCGAAGCTCAAAAACATCCACATATCAAATTTCACCTTCCATAGACTAGTAAAGAAGCATGTAATATAAATAAAAAATACAAGAGTCTAGGGACACATCCCAAAAATAACAAAAAGAAATAGGATGGATAAAGTAAAGGTGCATCCACGATCAGAATGCAATTGGTTCACCTCAACTAAACACAACTACCTCGAACCAGATCAAAGAGGACTCGCTGCAATACTAGAGCTAGGGATTTGTAAACACAAAAACAATAAGAGTGAGCATAAAAGCCAAACCTGCCCCGCCGTCATACCTAGTAGAGCAAGTCTTAAAAATACAATGCATGAGCAACAAAGGACTTACCTGTTTATATTTCTGGTCTTGTACAGAAGTAACATGTAAGACATGCAACACACAGGTACAAGTCGTAAAGATGCTCAAAACAAATCCTGCAGCAACAATGATTTGTAAAAGAATTTTGGTAAAGACTTGGCGGTCAAGTATGAAAGATTCCTTGCCATAATTGTCGATATTAGTAAGAATTCTACAAGGAAAAGAAGTGTAACACCCCGTACCTTTAACTTAAGCTTTGACCATGATTCTAGATATAGAAAACCAGATAGAGAATGTGGGAATTGAAAATTTCTCTTCAGTTGTTAGATGGGGATTTACGCCTCAGAATACGGACCGTATTTCAGTATACGAACCGTATTTCAAATTGAAATTTGGCATCTAAATCACTGTACATTCTGGAATTTGGCTTGGGGAATATATATTGTTAAATAAGGATCGTATTTTGAAATACGGCACGTATTTGATGGTCGTATTTGGGAGGGAGGTGCCACAGTATTTCTGTTTTGAAATATGCTTAATTACGGTCCAGGTTTACGGATCGTAATTTAGAATACAAATCGTATTTTGGTTCGTATTTCCCACGTCGCACCAGAAGCTATAAATACCTGGTTTCAGTTCTAATTTTTACTTTTACAAGCCCCTAAACCCTAGAACGACCTGTTCCTCTCCTCCAACACCAAGAACATCAAGGTAAGTCAATCGAAGCCCTTTCAAATCAATTCCAATATGTGTTCTCATAATCTAACTATGAAATCATTGTTCTTAACATAGGGTTTTCAAGAAAACTCATTTAAAGGACTCAAGACTCAAACCTTGGAATTCTTCTTCCAAGTTCAGATTTTTATTTCAAGTTTGGAGCATTACCAGGTATGTAGGGTTGGTATCAACATGTGGGAACATCTTTGTTCTTCCCCACGCCACTTCTTCCATAAAGTATGAAGTTATACGAAGACTAGGGTTTTTAACCATGTTCATGATAACCCTAGGTCCATGTACTATGTTATACTATATCTTGAATTATTATTAATCCGTTATTGTATTCTTGATATTCCATTTTGGTTATTGAGAATCTATTTGTAATCCATGAAACCCATACTTTGCATTCCATGGGTCCTTACATGCAAGTTATTAAATACTATGTTTATTTTCTTGAAACACTTTACATGTCTACATGTTTCATGTCTACATGTTTTCATGCAAGTATATTTTCTAACTCTATATCCATGTATAATGCAAGTTATGTTTTATGGAAAACCATCGGCTCAGGTGCTAGCTATTTCCATGTTCATGTTTTGGGAGTTGCACAGATTACAGAGAAGGCTCAAGAAGCCTGAAACTACGTTAGCCTCCTTAGGATAAGGATTGCTCCGCCCAGTTAGAATGATTCCTTCATGTTATATTGGTTGGATCCTTTCATGTCACGTTTTCATCTCATACCCTTGGCAAGGTGTGGGAGCTCTGCTGGTCCAGGGAGGTACCAGACTCCACGTACCCACGTAGTGATATCATGTTATCTGTTTTTGCAATGCTCTCCCTACTTAAAATATTTTTACTCATGTTATATCTATATGTATTCATCACTACAAGAAAGTATAGAAATCGCAACAAAATTTTTTATATTTAGCAACAACTTAGTTTTATTGTTGAAAAATAATTTTTTTGTTTCCAAAGAATTTAATTTTGTTGCCATAGTATTGATTATTGTTGCAAAAAGTACTTTTGGCAACAAAAAAAAAAGTTGTTGCACTTTGTTGCAATAACAGCCGTTGGGAAAAGTTCATGCAACAAAATATATTTTTTTTGTTGCCAAAGTACTTTTTGCAACAATAATCAATCTATGACAACAAAAAAAAATTTGTTGCCAGATATATTTTTTCTTGTAGTGCATGTTCATGATCAGACTGCAGTTCCAATTTCAGTTTCAGTATTCATGATGTTATTTCCATATCCTATGTTATTTCATTCAGTTGCTTTACATACCAGTACATTCAATATGATGATGTCCCCTTTTATTGCCTGAGGGCCTGCATGTCACGATACAGGTACGAATTTACAGGACGACGCATCTGCTCAGTAGGATTTGCTCATGCCAGTATATTGGTGAGCCCCATCTCCTTTAGGGTTTAGTTAGTCGTTTATCTTGTAGTAGGTTATGCATTAAAGGTATGCTGAGGGCCTTGTCCCAGCAATTATGATTTTTATTTCAGACTCATGATAGAGGTTTCATAGACTAGACCAGTCAGTTATGTTACTTCAGATATTAAGAATTGTTTAGCCATCTTTGGCTTGATTCATGGTATTTCCGCATTCATGCTTTAAACGTGTATTTTATAAATTATTATAACTTCATGTGTTTTTTTCTTAAAGCCCATCATGTTTCATGTTACATTCCACTTTTGTATTCCTCATGATGATTCAGCAAGCCATGCGGTTCACTCGGTCACATGCAGTAAGCCACCGAGTGCCGTGTTTCGCCCAAGCCATGGTTCGGGGCGTGACAAAGCTTGGTATCAGAGCCTATGTTCAAGTGTCTTAGGGAGTCTATGAAACCGTGTCCTGTGGAGTCACTTTTATATGTGTGATGGCCCCACAAATATAAACAGTTGACCGCCAAGACATTTAGGATTGTCTCACTTCTTTCATACTCTAGATCGTGCAGTTAGAGCAGTACTCTCAGGATGCCTTTCTAATTTGTGCATGTACTTATTTTCATAATCATGCCTGCAAAGAGGAAGACTTCTTACAGCCAAAGAGAAGCTGCTAATGCTATAAGGACAGAGGCTATTCGAGCCACTTCGGATCAGGCACCTCTGCCAGAGACTACGCTACCAATGACTACTACTCCAACAGCGACTCCAATTCCTCCGCCCGGAACTAATGATACTGATGTTAGAAGCACTATTAACATGCTCATCAGCGTCAGGAATCTGAGTCAAGTTCAGGGAATAATTGTAACACCCCGTAAACTTGAACTAGTTGTGAATGTGTAAAATTATAGTGTTAAGATGATATTATATCTATATTAATCCATTCTTGATGAATTCGGGTGGAAGATGGTCGTTTTGAAGTCAAACCAACAATTAAAGTTCTTAAGGGCTCTTAAATTCGCCTAAGTTTTGGTAGGTCTGTCTTCTGGGCGATTTTCATGAAATTGTGTTGTGAATTTGGAAAAAATTTCTTGATAAAAGTTGTAGATCTTTGAAATAGCTTTTCAATGGTAGGTCGCCCATCCCAATCGAAGTTATGTATAAAACGTTATGTCCCTTTCACCAAAGGGAACAAAAGCTAGGAATTTCGCCCAAAGTACGCCCAGAAAGTTCGGGACATCCTTTTAGGCCATACTTCTTCCGTTCCTCACTATTTTTGGCAACCAAAGTACGGGCAACAAGTACGGGACGTACTTTGTGGCAGTACATTCACCGTTTCTGGCAGAAAATTTGGTTTAAAATGAGTATGGTCTTATTTTGTTCCTATTTTTTTTCATTCTCCAAAACCTTAAGGACGAAAATCATTCCTTCAAGTATTCAAATCAAAGGTAAGGACACCCTTAACATTACTAATCCATTCTAACATCAAACCCATGATTCTTAACATGATTCTTGTGACCAAAACCTAGAGTTTGCAGTATAATTCTTCCCAAAGTGATTCAAGCTAGGGTTTGGGTGTTCTTCATTAGGAAAGTGAATTGTTAAACTTTGTTTAACGTATTAAGGTATGTCTCTTTAAAAAGAAAATCCTTTTTGAATATAAAGGTAATTTATATGTCTCTTTGCAAACTCTCTTGAAAGATTGGGTCTTTATAAAAGTATGTTTTGAATGATATGATGAATTGGTTTTACACTCTTGAAATCTGTTACATGTTTTGATTAATGGTTAATGTGCGTAAGGGTACAAGCCCACATTAAACCTTGATTTTATTATCCTCAATATACGTGTATGAAATCATAATCGTTTTCTTCTATAAGAGATGATCAGTGATGATGGTTAATTCTTTGGTATTGATGATTTTACAAAGGAACTATGACAAAGGAATCTTCTTTAAAGAATTGGAAATGTTTTCAAGATTATCTATGAAATTATGGATTTTCGTAATGGCATAATGAACTTTAATGCTATTTGATGGTGTGACTACTTTGAGATAGATTGTGAATCGACTTCTATGCTATGAACTTTATTGTAGTGTTTGGCCTAGCTACTCGGGAGGAAGGGTAGCCACTATGAATCCTAGTGTGGTAATTGCCTAGCCATTCGGGAGGAAGAGTGGCCACTATTGGGTTCGCAACCCGGAGTGTGGTTTATGCCTAGCTATTCGGGAGGAAGGATAGCCACCGAGAATTACATATTCCGGTGTGGTGCGCTGTGTTTAGGGAACCTCTATGGTCATCCCTTCGATGTGATTGATTCTTGGGCCTGTATTGGCATGTGTGATATTCTTATTCTCTCATGGAACTATTGTTGACAATCATGATCAATTTGAAAGGCATAATTGAAAGTTGTAACTTGACAAAAGGCTTTATATTCGGTTTTGATAATTCTTATTGAGATACACAAGCTGAATAACTATTTTTATATTGATTAATGGCTTTGTAAACTGTTTAACAAATGATATAAAAAATCATAAAGTGGAATGACAGTTTTTATACTATCATTTCAGAACTAATTTCTATATGTATTATCATATTTAATTTGTATATTACTTGTTGTCCGTGAGGCACTCATTGATTACGAAAGTACTCAGGCATATCATTTTTGTTTTTGATGGTTTGTTAGGTAACGGAGAAAAGCAGGTTCGTGATACTCTCGACACTTAGGAGAACTTGCTGCTGCTATATATTTGGTGAGCCCACACCCTTGTTCGTGGGACACTTCCTGTTTCATTTATTATTCTAGATTTCTGGGTTGTATCCCGAAGTTAGATGATTGTTGTGTCTCTTAGAAGCTCCATAGATAGTTGTCAGAATTATGGGTAGATTGTCAAAGTCTCGTACGACTTAATGGGTGTTTGCCACGTTTATGACTATTTACTTATATTAGACTTCCGCTGATTTTATTTCATAATTGTAATCCTGATATATGCAGTTATTTATAACTTTATTTAATTCAATAAGGAATGATTTGATTATTAAAAAGGAACTTGATGTTTAATTATTTTATAAGGTGCTTCCGGTGTTGTTTATAGCATCGAATGCCTGTAACGTCCAGGGTAGGTTTTGGGGCGTGACAAGTTTGTTATCAGCGCCTAGGTTTAGAAGTGTCCTAGGATTTGTCTTTGGATCTGTGTCTAGTGGAGTCCTCTTCATGTAGATTGGCTACCTGTATGGATATGTGACTACCAGGACATTTTAGGTGTTTCTCATTCTTCTTGATTCTAGATTGTGCGATAGAGCTTGAACTTCTTTTAGGATCTTTCTGACGCGTTATTACTCGTGCTTATTGAGATGACCTTAATCCGTGTTGTATCTATTAATCCAGTGGACAATGGTATTATGGAGTGCACATGTTGTGATGTGTAATTTGAGGGATGGTACATAGTCACAGAAATTGCATTATAGGTGTTTGGTATATATGGTTGTTGGAGGGTTTGGTTATTGATAAATTGAGACAGGTATATAAACAAAAGCAATCCTTGTTTCAGGGAGAACTCTGCCAAAATCTTGTTAGGCTGAAAGGAATAATTAAGGTGTGATATGTTTCAAGTACTGGAGGTTAGGGTGAAGGGATCAATTGAGGGTCTCTTGTAGTGAATTAAGAATTATCGTACATTGAGGTTATATTCTTATTGGGTTAAAAGATCTGTACTATTTTGATGTTTAGTGGAAGAACCTTATTTTAGGCTTGAAACTCGAAAACAACCTCTTGTGGAATAATGATTTAAGAATATGATGTAGTTGATTTAGGCTTTAATTTGTTATTTTCAGTTTTGGCAAGAGGTAAGTTAAGCTTGAATCATGTGTTGTTGAATTAGCCTTCTTGTCGGAGTATATTCTCTAGATTGATATATTGTTCCCTTCCTAGTCAAAGCATATACGTGTTAAACCTTTTGAGTATCTAACTCTGGGGAAAGTGAGATGAAGGTAGAAACCCCCTAATTCGTGCTGAGACTTGAGTGTTCTAGTCGTTAGAAATCCCCGTGAGGGCTATTTTGTTCTTATTTGGGTGAAGATGTATTTTTATCTTTCTGGGGTCGTTTAGTACAAAGAAAGCTCTACTTCATGATATGGCTCGTATGGAGTTAGCTGGAGTCTCAGATGTTGTGGTTACAGGTATTCTCATTATTTGTTCTCTTGATGCGTAGTCGTTGATCGATCCAAGTTCGAAATCCTTCTTATGTGACTTAGTACTTTACCCTTGATTTAGGCAGGGAACCTGAACAATTGTTGGCACCCTTATTCTATGAATACCCCTGCTAGTGTGCTTTTATTGCTTCTAGAATATATAGAGACTGCGTCGTTCTAGTTAAGGGTCTTTAGATTACTTTCGATATGTTTCAATTAGAAATTGTGAGCTTTGATGTGATTTTTAGGGATAGACTAGTTTTCCGAGTGTTATGAAACTATAGATTGTCAATCAAAAATAGTTAGGCTTGAATTTGCTGATGGACCCATTACAGAGTGAAAAAGTGATATTGTTAAAACCTCAGGTAGACTTATGTCGTATGTTAAGACTTGCAGGATGAACTCGAAAAGGGCGTAGTTCTATCTAGTTGTTGCAATGTTACTCAAGCTATTACCTTGAATTATTCCCTACTACATGTATGTGTTGAACCTATCGGATGTGTTTTCCTGTGAAAGTTTAGAGTGAAGTATAAATCTCACAATTTTGTTTAGGTTGAATGATGCATCCGTTATATTTTTAGTCGTATGTTACCTCTTAGGATGTTTCACCTTGCTAGAAGAACACTTGAAATTCTGAAATTTGAGGTTTAGTAAAGAATCCTGGACATGACTTTCATTCGGGGATGAATGATCTTAAGGGGGGGATAATGTAACACCCCGTAAACTTGAACTAGGTGTGAATGTGTAAAAATTGAGTGTTAAGATGATATTATATCTATATGAATCCATTCTTGATGAATTCGGGTGGAAGATGGTCATTTTGAAGTCAAACCAATAATTGAAGTTCTTAAGGGTTCTTAAATTCGCCTAAGTTTTGGTAGGTCTGTCTTCTGGGTGATTTTCATGAAATTGTGTCACGAATTTGGAAAAACTTCCTTCATGAAAGTTGTAGATCTTTAAAATATCTTTCCTATGGTAGGTCTCCCAGCCCAAGCGAAGTTATGTCCGTTTTACTGAAGGGCGCCAAAAGCTAGGAAGTTCGTCCAAAGTACACCCAGAAAGTACATGGCGTCCTTTAAAGTAAGGGACGTCCTTTTAGGCTGTATTTCTTCCGTTCCTCACTATTTTTGGCAGCCAAAGTACAGGCTACAAGTACGGGACGTGCTTTGTGGCCGTACTTTCACCATTTCTGGCAGAAAATTTGGTTTAAAATGAGTATGGTCTTATTTTGTTCCCATTTTTTTTTCATTCTCCCAAACCCTAAGGACGAAAATCATTCCTCCAAGTCTTCAAATCAAAGGTAAGGACACCCTTAACATTACTAGCCCATTCTAACATCAAACCCATGGTTCTTAACATGATTCTTGTGACAAAAACCTGGGATTTGCAGCATAATTCTTCCCAAAGTGATTCAAGCTAGGGTTTGGGTGTTCTTCATTAGGAAAGTGAATTGTTAAACTTTGTTTAATGTATTAAGGTATGTCTCTTTAAAAATAAAATCCTTTTTGAATATAAAGGTAATTTATGTCTCTTTTGCAAACTCTCTTGAAAGATTGGGTCTTTATAAAATCATGTTTTGAATGATATGATGAATTGGTTTTACACTCTTGAAATTTGTTACATGTTTTGATTAATGGTTAATGTGCGTGAGGGGACAAGCCCACATTAAACCTTGATTTTATTAGCCTCTATATACGTATATGAAATCATCATCGTTTTCTTCTATAAGAGATGATCAGTGATGATGGTTAATTGTTGGTATTGATGATTTTACAAAGGAACTATGACAAAGGAATCTTGTTTAAAGAAGTGGAAAGGTTTTCAAGATTATCTACGAAATTATGGATTTTCGTAATAGCATAATGAACTTTAATGCTATTTGATGGTGTGACTACTTTGAGACAGACGATGAATTGGCTTTTATGCTATAAACTTTGTTGTTGTGTTTGGCCTAGCTACTCGGGAGAAAGGGTAGCCACTATAGATCCTAGTGTGGTAATTGCCTAGCCATTCGGGAGGAAGAGTGGCCACTACCGGGTTCGCTACCCGGAGTGTGGTTTATACCTAGCTATTTGGGAGGAAGGATAGTCACCGAGAATTATATATTCCAGTATGGTGCGCTGTGTTTAGGGAACCTCTATGGTCATTGTCACACCCCAATTTCCGATAGGGTGTGATGGGCACCCGACCCTTACTTAGGGCCGAGCGAACCCTCAGACTATCGTAACCCTCGTAATCATAATAGGCCCTTAACTAGTTCCAAATCGCCTAATGAAAATTTTCAACGAGCAACGTACTTTATATCCTTTTCAAAAATATATAAACCTACAAAACAAGACAAAATCTGTAAAATCACATATAACAATACTACGGCTTATGGAGCCGTTCGCAATTGACATCTTATGCACATGACCCTGTCTGCAAAGTCTCTAACATGACTCGGATACCATAACACGAACAAACTCTGACTCGGCAGCGCTAAGACAAGTGGAGCTCGCTAATCCCGGCGGAACATCTTCACGCTATCTTCGACTCACTGGGTGTACTGCGCGCGGAAACGCAGCCCCCGAAGAAAGGGGGTCAGTACGGAATATGTACTGAGTAAGTAAAGCAGGAAATCCACTAACAGAATCGTAACTGGAACGAAGAACCACAGGAAACAAATATAGGAACTGGAGAGTCGTAACTTGCCTGAGCAACACTTATCCTGTACATACGTATGCCGGTGGGCAAAACACATTATAATCATATTAAATCGGAAATCATATACGAAGTATATAGAAACGTATTTAGTAATCAGAATGTCATCAGACGGTCATATCGTCATATCGGACAGAGTTATCATATTATCGTAGCATCAGATTTTCATATTATCAGATCGACACATTGTCAGATTATTATATCATCAGATCATCGAACACATATCGTACCCGGCCCTCTCGCGAGGGACTCGGCGAGTGATCACATACCGTACCCGCCCTCTCGCGAGGGACTCGATCGTACCCCGGCCCTTTCGGGACTCGGTGAGTAATCGCATACCGTGCCGGCCCTCGAAGTGAGGGACTCGGTCGTACCGACTTCTTTCGGGACTCGGTGAATAATGTCATAATAGGCACGAGCGAGAGTAATCAGAAGCCACATACACATACACACGATTCATCCTTGAAACTCACCAAATAGGTAACAGATTAACGCTCGTGTCACAGAGTCATAGTCAAATCTAGTTTCTTTCGAGTACTACTCGGGACTTGTCAAATAGAACTTTAGCCCTCATACTTACGTATCAGAATCATATACATACAATTTCTCATTTCAGACTTAGCATATAACTGAATGATCATATTCGGAAGTTAGATTATTAGCCATATTAAGTTATATCAACAAGTTGCCAAAACTATACAACGGAACGTCTTGCGGGCCCACGGGCAAGTACCGAACCGACCCGGGCCCGCTTATGAATGTCGGAGATGTTATACATTAGGGAACCTCCCACGAGCTTTTCGGAGCGATCCGAGCCCTTAGTCAAAAGTTAGGGACGTTCGTAGTTCCTGACTCTTTTATGAACATATTCCTTTAAGCACATTCTTATTCAACATACAAAGGCATAGAAACCATAATTTGACTACCTTAGGCACACGGAGGTCAAAAAAACAAATAAGAATCACGGACATGCTCGGATCGTAGGAGTAGAGTTACCTCGGGGAGCATATCATAGCCTATTCATACTAAGACATGCCAAAGAAAGAAAGGTGAGCTTTACATACCTTGGCCGCCCTTCGAGCTATTCCAACCTTACGCCTCGGCTTCTCACGTTCTACAAAAGATGTCATTGGACCCCCAACATTCGCCACAAGTATTGAAGAACTCAATCCCAAGCCGTCACTTTATCTACGAAAATTTCGGGCAAGACCTCCCCTATAAATCCATCAACCCCGAGAATTCAACTCGGCTAATATCAACAACAACCAAACCAACAACCATCCAAACAAGATTTAAGAACATTAACAATCAATTCAAACGCATTATATCGCTAATAATTCTTTTCCACACTTTCCGACAACATGCCAATTATATTCAATTCAAGTTCATATATTCTAGAAGCCATTCAAACAACGTTTAAGAGTACTTTAAGCAATTTGCTCGATAGTTCCAACTTTCCAATAAAAGCATTACTCTTCCCAAATGTCACACCCTAAATCCGACAGGGTGTGATGGGCACCCGACCCTTACCTAGAGCCGAGCGAACCCACTGACGCTCGTAATACTCGTAATTACGCAGGGCCCTTAGCCATAACATAAATACATAACAGAAGTTTCTCGTAAGGTCAAATATGCGTTTCATCTTTTTCAAGCTAAATAAAATCTATAACATATGAAATTTTGAATACAACACATAATAATACACGGCTTACATAGCCGCTTACATAGCCGACATCTGACACCCACGACGCTGTCTGCAAAGTCTCTAATACTGAACATGAAACCATAACATAATACCCTGACTCGGCAGCACTCCGGAGAATATGGAGCTCGCCAATCCCACTGGAACATCTTCTGCTAACATCTTTAGCTCACCTGGGTGTACCTGCGCGGCATGAAACGCAGCCCCCGAAGATAGGGGGTCAGTACGGAATATGTACTGAGTATGTAAAGCATGAAAAACAATAAGCGGGATTATACTGAAATAAAGAGTACAGAAAAAAAAACCATAAGACTTGCCTTTGAAAACATATATCATGCATGTCATTTTCATAAATCATCATGTATGCATATAACGTGCCCCGGCCCTTTAGTGAGGGACGCGGTAAATGAAATCATCGTATACAAATACATATAACGTGCCCCGCCCTTTAGTGAGGGACGCGGTAGTAAAATCATATCGTATGCATGTACGTGTAACGTGCCCGCCCCCTCTAACGAGGGACGCGTAAAAAGGAATCATCATATGCCATCCGGCTACCTCCCGACATCATCATATCATATAACATGCCCCCGGCCCCGCTAGCAAGGGACGCGGTAAATATAACATGCCCCGGCCCTCTGCGAGGGACGCGGTGAACAATGCAACGAGGTGCTCGAATACATGCCCTGGCCCGGACGCGTGGAAGGACATATCGAGGTCGGCACGAGCAGCAGTAGTGAGAAACCATATGCACATAAATCATTTTTCGCAGACTCAATGAAGTAATCATAAACGAATCGTCGTTCGAAAATCGGGACAACAAGTGATATCAAAATCCTTTTAGACGTACTCAAGAACATATCCAATATCATAGGTATATCAAAGTATCGTAGGAACATAGTCGTATATCAATCGTTCCGAGCCCGCCTATGAAAATCCAAATCATCACACGTTACCAAATTTTCTACGAACGTTTCAAAGTAATCCAATTCTTTTTACAAAAATTACGGACATTTCTAGACATAGGATTCTTTACACAATGTTTGGAATGCAAGCATACATAAAACTTAAGAACCATATAACGAATGTTACATCATGAAGCAAACAAAAAATCATATACATATTTGGAACGTAAGAGCGGAATTACCCCAAGCACAATTCATGTCATACCTTAATTGCGTCTAGGACATGCCAAAAAGGAAAAGTAAGCCTTACATACCTTAGTTGCGCCTTACGCTCATCCAGATTCAATTCCGTTTCGCCTTAATCTACAAATGGTCATTTTTACCAAATGTTAACTATAGGGATTTTGGTGTTCAATCTTAAATTAGCACTTGTCTACCGAAATTTCGGCAGCACCTCCCCTGTAAATACAACGCCCCGAGAATTTAACTCGGCCACAATATCAACAACAACACCAACAATTATTCATAATATTTCCAGCTCCAAAATATTCCATAGAATAGCCCACACATTATTTTCCAAATTTTCCAACCAACCAATTCGCGATATAACTATTTCATAATTTTTTTATTTCCGTAACGAAGTCGAAATTAATACTAACAACATCAATAGAAACATCCTCCACATTCTACAAGTTAACTACATTTATTTTCATCCAAAATTCTCTTCAAATCTCATTCCATAATTCACAACACCAACGGACGAATTTATATCGCTATTTTTCCCGTTCTAATCCGTTAAAACTTTAAATAAACTTGTTAGCAATGAAAGGAGCCTTATCCATACCTTAAGAATTCAGCCACCACGTTATCACCCTCCTCCTTGGTTGATTTTTAACTCAAATTGAAGACAACGCAGCGTACAACACTTTTCCCTTCATGGGCTTCGGGGTTCGGGGCTCGGATTTTGGTCAAAATTGATTTTTCTTCTCCAAGGCTTTTTTTCTCTCTATCTCCAGAATTTTCTGGTTGTTACAGGTCTGAAAATGAGGAGGAAAGTGCTAAAATATCACTTATATAACATGGGTCATGGGCCTAACCCGGTTGGGCCCGAGTTGGGCCTAGCCCACTGACCTTTCGGACTTAAAACGTTCATATCTCCTTGTCCAGATGTCACCTTGGATCTCACAACCTATGGTTGGAAAGCTAATTCAATTATCTACAACTTATATTTCTTGATATTTTTCCAAATTCCAAACTTATAATATCATTTTTGCCCCTCGAAGTCAGGTCACCCGAAAACATTTTCTTAAAAATATTCGTTTGGAGGGCTTCTACTTTGATTTGGCCCAAGGGTCCTTCGTGAGTTGTGTTTAACTTCACATATGTGATTCATATGACTTTTCAGATGTTCCAAAAAAAATCTCGATGTGTGGGCCCCACCTCAGCTTACAAATAATCCGACGTTCAAAAATACGGGATACAACACTATCAACGTGAGTTTAAATTACGTAGCAACAACATGATTGTCAATTCAATTTTTTTTTTAAGGAAGCACGTGTCACGCTCATGCTTTGAAAATGCGGGATATAACACCAAAACTTCTCCAACCCAACGACACCACATGAACATGTTCCTTTCTTCCCAAATTCATAAGCTACACCACCAAACCACACTTTAACAACATTATCCTTACAAATTCGAGAAACTACATTAAGGTCATACTAAGCTTCAAATCAGTCCACATAGTTTTTAACATCAACATGGAACATTAACCTTCATTTTACATCATCGAATTCATAACGACGACATCCAAAATACTAAATAACACTAGCTCACATCTTGCATGCCAAGCAGCCCCTACACGGCCCAACTTCACCATACATGATTTCATGAATTTCCTTTATTTTCTACACATTTCAACAACACACAACATATTGAATACAATTAATTCACTATCTCCACACAACACACACGACACACACACACACACACATACACACACACGGCCACACTTCACCTCCATACTTTCACGATTTTCCATACTCCACAACATATACAAATCATACATAACACATGAAAAACAAGTTAGAACCTTACCTTTCCTTCAACTTTACTTCCTCGGTTAAGACTCCATATAGCAACAACGAATAACTTTCTTGTTCTAACGACTACTCCACGTCGACGAGGGCCTTCCAATTGGTGGAAAAGCTAGGAGAAATTATTTTTCCATGGTCAGCCCCCCATAGGGTCTGTTCGGCCAGCAGCTGGCCGACTCCCTCTCTTTCTCTTTTCTTTTCTTTTTCTTGATTTTTCTAGACTTTGCAAGATGAGTTATGTCTTGTTTTCCATTGCTTATACATATATATATAAGTGGTGGCACATGCCATGCACATGGCCGGCCACCTTGTCATCTTTTTTTTTTTTGTTCCTTTCCCTCCAAAATTCTTCAAATTTCTAGAATTTCCTTAGGATACAAAAGATGACTAATATAATCAACATGTCATCTAAGTCCACATATATGTATTTCAAGCCTCCATGTGGCCATGGCCCACCTCATTCTCATTTCATGAAATTTTTAAATCTTTCCATAATGCATTCTTAGTCCCAAATTTTTCCTTAATGCTTTCTTCCAACAAAATCATAAACCATTTGTCGTAAAACAAAGTCGAGAGGTAACCTTGTCCATAACTCTTCGCAACCAACTTAAAAATATTCCGACGTGCGAAATGCGAGGTATAACAGTCATACCTTCGATGTGATTGATTCTTGGGCCTGTATTGGCATGTGTGATATTTTTATTCTCTCATGGAACTGTTGTGGACAATCATGATCAATTTGAAAGGCATAATTAAAAGTTGTAACTTGACAACAGGCTTTATAATTGGTTTTGATAATTCTTATTGAGATACACAAGCTGAATAACTCTGTTTATATTGATTAATGGCTATGTAAACTATTTAACAAATGGTATTAAGAATCATAAAGTGGAATGATTGTTTTTATGCTATCTTTTCAGAATTGATTTCTGTATGTATTGTCATATTTTATTTTTATATTACTTGTTGTCCCCGAGGCACTCACTGAGTACGAAAGTGCTCCCGCATACCATTGTTATTTTTAATGGTATGTTAGCTAACGGAAAAAAGGTGTTCGTGATACTCTCGATACTTGGGAGAACTTGCTGCAGCTATTGATTTGGTGAGCCCACACCCTTTTTCGTGGGACACTTCTTGTTTCATTTATTATTCTAGATTTTCGGGCTTCATCCCGAAGTTAGATGATTGTTGTGTCTCTTAGAAGCTCCATAGATAGTTTTCAGAATTGTGGGTAGATTGTCAAAGTCTCGTACGACTTAATGGGTGTTTGCCACGTTTATGACTATTTACTTATATTAGACTTCCGCTGATTTTATTTCATAATTGTGATCCTGATATATGCAGTTACTTATAACTTTATTTAATTTAATAAGGAATGATTTGATTATTAAAAAGGAACTTGATGTTTAATTATTTTATAAGGTGCTTCCGGTGTTGTTTATAGCATCGGATGCCTGTTACGTCTAGGGTGGGTTTTGGGGCGTGACAAGTTTAGTATCAGAGCCTAGGTTTAGAAGTGTCGTAGGATTTATCTTTGGAGCTGTGTCTAGTTGAGTTCTCTTCATGCCGACTAGCCACATGTATGGATGTGTGACTACCAGGACATTTTAGGTGTTTCTCATTCTTCTGGATTCTAGATTGTGCGATAGAGCTTGAACTTCTTTTAGGATCTTTCTGACGCATTTGTTACTCGTGCTTATGGAGATGAACTTAATCCGTGTTGCATCTGTTAATCCAGTGGACAATGGTATTATGGAGTGCACATGTTGTGATGTGTAATTTGAGGGATGGTACATAGTCACAGAAATTGCATTGTAGGTGTTTGGTATATATGGTTGTTGGAGGGTTTGGTTATTGATAAATTGAGACAGGTATAGAAACAAAAGTAGTCCTTGTTACAGGGAGAACTCTGCCGAAATCTTGTTAGGCTGAAAGGAATAATTAAGGTGTGATATGTTTCAAGTACTGGAAGTTAGGGTGAAGGGAAAAATTGAGGGTCTCTTGTAGTCAATTAAGAATTATCGTACATTGAGGTTATATTCTTATTGGGTTAAAAGATCTGTACTATTTTGATGTTTAGTGGAAGAACCTTATTTTAGGCTTGAAACTCGAAAACAACTGCTTGTGGAATAATGATTTAAGAAGATGATGTAGTTGATTTAGGTTTTAATTTGTTATTTTTAGCTTTGGCAAGAGGTAAGTTAAGCTTGAATCATGTGTTGTTGAATTAGCCTTCTTGTCAGAATATATTCTCTAGATTGATATATTGTTCCCTTCCTAGTCAAAGCTTATACGTGTTGAACCTTTTGAGTATCTAACTCTAGGGAAAGTGAGATGAAGGTAGAAACCCCCTTATTCGTGTTGAGACTTGAGTGTTCTAGTCATTAGAAATCCCCGTGAGGGCTATGTTGTTCTTATTTGGGTGAAGATGTATTTTTATCTTTCTGGGGTCGTTTTGTACAAAGAAAGCTCTACATCGTGATTTGGCTCGTATGGAGTCAGCTGGAGTCTCAGATGTTATGGTTACAGGTATTCTCATTATTAGTTCTCTTGATGCGTAGTCGTTGATAGATCTAGGTTCAAAATCCTTCTTATCTGACTTTGTACATTACCCTTGATTTAGGCAGGGACCCGAACAATTATTGGCACCCCTTTTCTATGAATACCCCTGCTAGTGTCCTTGTTATCGCTTCTAGAATATATAGAGACTGCGTTGTTCTAGTTAACGGTCGTGAGCTTACTCTTGATGTGTTTGAATTAGAAATTGTGAGCTTTGATGTGATTTTTGGGGATGGACTAGTTTTCCGAGTGTTATGAAACTCTAGATTGTCAATCAGAAATAGTAAGGCTTGAATTTGTTGATGGACCCGTTATAGAGTGAAAAAGTGATATTGTTAAAACCTCGGGGTAGACTTATGTCGTATCTTAAGACTTGCAGGATGAACTCAAAAGGGGCGCAGTTATAACTAGTTGTTGTATTGTTACTCAAGCTGTTACCTAGAATTATTCCCTACTACATGTTTGTGTTGAACCTATAGGATGTGTTTTTTCCTGTGAATGTTTAGAGTGAAGTATAAATCTCACAATTGTGTTTAGGCTTGAATGATGCATTTGTTATATGGTTAGTCATATGTTATCTCTGAGGATTTTTCACCTTGCTAGAAGAACTCTTGAAATTTTGAAATTTGAGGTTTAGTAAAGAATTCTGGCCATGACTTTCATTCGGGGACGAATGATCTTAAGGGGGGGGATAATGTAACACCCCGTAAACCTGAACTGGGTGTGAATGTGTAAAAATATATTGTTAAGATGATATTATATATATGAATCCATTCTTGATGAATTCGGGTGGAAGATGGACGTTTTGAAATCAAACCAACAATTAAAGTTCTTAAGGGCTCTTAAATTCGCCTAAGTTTTGGTAGTTCTGTCTTCTGGGCGGTTTTTATGAAATTGTGTTGCGAATTTGGAAAAAATTCCTTGATGAAAGTTGTAGATCTTTGAAATAGCTTTCCAATTGTTGGTCAGCCCAAGAGAAGTTATGTACAAAAGGTTGTGTCCGTTTTGCTGAAGGGCACAAAAGTTGAGAATTTCGCGCAAAGTACGCCCAGAATGTACGGGACGTCCTTTTAGGCCGTACTTCTTCCGTTCCTCACTGTTTTTGGCAGCCAAATGTCAAGACCCAACCTGAGAGCCGCGACGGGCACTCGGTGCTATCTCACCCAGGCACCTCTTAACATACTTTCACATCACATCTAGGTGAGCCACATAGCTAAATCATGTTTTTCATTCATCATCATTCTAATCTCATTGGGCGACAATTTACTTATATCATCAACAAATATCTATGCCCATACAAATGTACATAGGCCGACAAGGCTAACAAAATAATATCCCAAAATATAGGCCGACAAGGCCAAACATATCTAACCATATACACATGTCTACGAGCCTCTAAGAAGAATACGTCATATCATAACATATGGGCGGGACAGGACCCCGCCGTGCCCATGAATATGTACACAAGAATCTATACCAAAAGCTGTAGCTCCGAATGAAGTGGAGCTCCGCTATGTAGTCCCTGAGAAATATAGCTATGGATCAAGTCTGTCTCCTTGGCCACCTGCGGGCATGACGCAGCATCCACAAACAAAAGGACGTCAGTACGAAGAATGTACTGTGTATGTAAAGCATGGTTAACATCAATATGGAAGCATAATAGATAACATAGGAAATAACATAGGACGGGGGATAATAGTATCATCGTCATAGCACTTACTTGCTTTCCATAGGGACATTCCATTTCTATTGCGTATCCGTGTACATACATCCATATCCGTACCCATTTTCCTTTCGTATCCATTTTCGTATTCGTATTCATATTTCCATTCATACTCATATTCATATCATAGACATTGCATATACATAGCCTTTACATAGCATTTACATATACTTGACATAGTCGTACTCATATTGATGTCATCTACATAGCATATATAGCGCATTTATATAGCATACCCGACCACAAAGGTTCGGTGTTTCACATAGCTAGCCCGAACAAGGCTCAGTGTCATACCTGGCCCTACCAAGGCTCAGGGTTATCCGTACCCAACTGCAGTGGTGCGCGCGCATCATCATATATAGATATATACATATTCACCATATTCTACCCGGCCATATAATCTTGGGGTTTTCGTAATAGCCATACATAGGCACATATACATATAAGCATCTTTAGCATTATTACTATCGTCGTTCATCACATCTATCCTTAAAGGATTTCTCGTCGTATAAGAAACTTAGTACAATCGTATCATATCGAGAATCGTAAGGTTAGTAGCTTTTAGAGATAGGATCATTAGAGAATATCGTAGGCTCATAGAAGGACAAATATTTGGACAAAGAACCATGCCTTATGAAAGAAGGGTTATCCTTACATACCTTTCCGTTCAACTATTCTATCACTTGCACGTGCTTCTTCAATGCTCACGTTTCTACCTTCATTAAAGTGCATACTAACATTAGAGAATTGATAGCTTAGCATTCATGACTAAGGCTAGGGAAAATTGGACAGCATTTCCTTTATTTATACGACTTCCTCCATATCATATATCAACTCCCAAACATCAATAATAATATTCACAATATCATTACAATAGCCTTTATTCAACTACATTACCCTTACTTCTCAATGGATTGAGCCTTGGGTGCAAATACCTCACTTGAGCAAAACCCTAGTTTTTCCTTCACTTGGATTCCTTGTTTTTGATGAACTTTAATGGGTTTTCTTACTTTTGATTCACTTGGTTTGATGATAAGAACCTTTGATTTCTGTTATATCTCGCATTTCGCACGTCGGAATATTTTTAAGTTGGTTGCGAAGAATTATGGACAAGGTTATCTCTCGACTTTGTTTTACGATAAATGGTTTAGGATTTTGTTGGAAGGAAGCATTAAGGAAAATTTGGGACTAAGAATGCATTATGGAAAGTTTAAAAAAATTCATGAAATTAGAGTGAGGTGGGCCATGGCCGCATGGAAGCTTGAAATATATATATGAATGGAATTAGATGACATGTTGGTTTCATTAGTCATCTTTTATGATTTAAAGAAAACTCTAGAATTTTAAAGAAAGATTTGGAGGGAAAAGAAAAGAAAAAAGAATTGAAAAAAATTTGGAGAAAAATAGGGGCACATGACCGGCCATGTATATATATATATATATATATGTGTGTGTGTGGAAAATTACAAGACAAGTCATCATTTGAGCCTTAAGAAATTTCAAGAAACAAGTAGAAGAGAAAAGAAAAGAGAGAGAGGGGGTTCGGCTGCCATGGCTGGCCGAACCTGCCCTCTTGTTTGGTTATGGGAAAAAAATATCTTCTTCTTGTTTTCTTACCAATTGAAAGGCTCTCGTCGACGTGGGGTGGTTGTTAGGACAAGAAAATCATCCGTTGAGGACATATGGAAGGCTAGCCGAGAGTGAAGAAGCAAGAGGAAAGGTATGATTTAATTTTCTTTTGCATGTGTTTGTGGATGCTTTGGATGTGTTATATTGCATGGAAATGGATAAAACTCATGAAGGGTTGTGTGTTGTAAGTTGTGGTCGTGTGGAGTGTGTTGAGGCCGTGTGTGTGTGGTTGTTGTAGGAGTGAAGAGTTAATTGAATTCAACATGATTTTGTGTTGTTGTAATGCATAGAAAATGAATGAAACTCATGGAATGTTGTGTGTTGTGGAGTGGGCCGAACGGGGGCTGCTTGGTGTGCATTAAATGAATTAATGTTATCTTGCATTTTGGTTGTTGTCGATATGAATTCTATGATGTAAATTAAATGTTTGATGATCCAAATTGAAGTTATGATGGTTGTGGGCTGTTTTGGAAAGTTCATATGATTTTAATATGTTTTCTCATAATTTGTAAGGATTACGTTGTAACGTTTGGAATTGTGGACGTAGTTTATGAATTTGGAAGGTAGAAATGTGTTGTCGTTACCCTTGTTGAACTTGGAGGATCTCGGGTGGTATTGGACGATGAAGGGGCTGATTTGAAGCTTAATGTGATTTCAATATGTTTTCTTGAATGTATGGAAATGATGTTGTTAACATATGAGGTTGTCGACGTAGTTTATGAATTTGAAAGAAAGAAATATGTCGTTATCGTTTTCATTAAGTTGGGAGGTCTCGGGTAAGATTGGATGTTGGTTTGGATATCTTGAATTGCCTATCGATATTGTTATTATGATTATTGGTTTGGTTGTTGTTGATATTAGCCGAGTTGAATTCTCGGGTTGGTGAATATATAGGGGAGGTGCTGCCGAAATTTCCGTAGAAAAGTAATGGCTTGAAATGAGATTCTTCGATGCTTATGGCTAATACTTGATGCCTATTGATGTGTTGTAGATCTTGAGAAGCCGAGACGCAAGTTGGATTAGTTCCGAGGGCGGCCAAGGTATGTAAAGCTCACCTTTCTTTCTTTGGCATGTCTTAGTACTATTAGGCTATGACCCGAGCCTTGGGGTAATTCCACTCTTAGAATCCGAGCTTAGGTATGTACTTTGTTCGTTCCGTAAGATCTACTCTTTAATGGGACCAAAATAAGACTTTCATGTTTTCAAAAGATTGAATTTTCAAAGGTTTTATAAAGAATTTTGACTATAAAAGGGTCCCGAACTTCAAACGTCCGTAACTTTTGCATACGAGCTCGGATCGCCCCGAAACATGTTAGGTAAGTTCAGAAGGCATAACTTTCCCCTAACTAACGTAGTCGGGCTCGGATGGGGGCCGGCACCCGTCGTGGGGCCCGCGGCTTTTATGTTCGTCCTAAATGGCCTTTGAAGAAACTTAGTGCTATTTTCTCTTCGACTTCCGCATATGAATTTCTTATTTGTTTAATGACTTATGAACATGATTTTATGCATACGGTTGCTCACGACTCTGCTCGTGCTTATGGTCATCGCCTCGTTCACCGATCCCGGCCGGTTATGCTTCGTGCGCATTATGATATGCATTCCGGTGTGATGCTGTGTTACGGTTCACCGAGCTCCTCTCCAGAGGGCCGGGTTCCGTTTGGTGTGATGCTGTGATATGGTGTTACGGTTGGCTATGATGTGTTACGGGGATATGTCGGGTTACGGAGATCTGAAATCTTCTGGTGTGATTTCGTGGCGTGGCGCCAACGACAGCGGGCGACCACCGTTCTAAGAGCTCGTGCATGATTTGCATTTTAATTACATATTTTGATACTTTGCATATTATGTCTATCTTTTGTATTTTGTTCCTATGGTTCCGTATTTTCGCTTTACATACTCAAGACATATTCGCATCGACCCCCTTTCTTCGGGGGTCGCGTTTCATGCCGCGTGTACACCTGTGTGAGCTAAAGATATTAGCAGAAATGTTCCACGGGATTGGCGAGCTCCACTTGTTCCGGAGTGCTGCCGAGTCAGAGTTGTGTGCATTATGATATCCGAGTCATGTTAGAGACTTTGCAGATAGAGTCATGTGCATCAGATGTCAGTTGTGAGCGGCTTTATAAGCCGTCATTTTGTGATATGTGATATCACCGATTTTGTACCTTCGCAAGTTTGTGTTTGATTTGAAATTATGTATTTATGATTTGGTCAGGGCCCAATGTGAGTACGAGTATTACGATAGTCTGAGGGTTCGCTCGACCCTGGATAAGGGTCGGGTGCCCATCACACCCTATCGGAAATTGGGGTGTGACAAATTGGTATCAGAGCGGTTCGTCCTAGGGGGTTGTCTGCAAAGTCGTGTCCGGTAGAGTCCTGTTTATGGTGTGAAGCGCGCCACATTTATAAACAGGAGGCTACGGGGCATCTAGGATGGTTACTCTTCTTTGGCATCTTAGATCGTGCTGTAGAGCCAAGTTATAGGAAATTCCCGACCTTGGCCTTTGATTCCGGCAGAGGACTGGCGTTGACAGGCGGAAGCGACTAGCGGTATGGAAGGGTACAAAGCACGCAGGTAAGTAAAGATATGAAAGATATATGTTAAGTAAGGTGTCGGTATGCGATTGAAAGGCAAAGTTGGAAACTGAAAAAGAAGGTAAGCAAGGAAATGCGATATGTGTGGTCGCGTGGAGTAGATAAGGTAAATTTAATATCTTCGGACCCTCGCGAATATTGAGAGCCCTGTGTGGCTATGATACGATATAATATGATGTGGTATGTATATACGATGATGGCCCTGTGAGGCACTGTTGGTATTTCCTGCGTGCAGGTTTTGGAATGGTAAGAAATACGAGGAACTCGCCGAAATTTTTTTTTTTTTTCTAGAGATAATACGAGAATGAGAAACGAGTTGGAAAATATTTTGAAAAAGTCGGGTTAATAGTAGCGATAAAAGTCGACCGAGTTGTTAAAGTACGGTGCGCTCTCTAGGAATAAGTTAATGGTGGAATGAGTGGTGAGATAGTAAATAAGACGTCGGTGGAAATATGGTAGTAAGGAAATTTGGAAGGAGTTGTGCTACTAGGCGATGACTTTGGAAGGACTGGTAGGTTTAGATAAAGTGATATGATTAAGACAAGGGAACGGAGGAAAAAGGAATTGTGACGAATGGGGATGTGTTAATAAGATAGCTGCCCGAATGGGTAGTGAGGGCGTTTTGGGAATATGATAAAATTCCGACGTACTCAATATTATGTGTAGAAGATCATGCGGTGAGAAAGACGCAGTCAGGAAAGCGTTAAAGCGTCGTATTCCATCAAAGTTCCAAAGTTAAGCGTGCTGGCGTGAGAGCAATTCCAGGATGGGTGACCCCCCTGGGAAGTTTTCTGAAAATCCTACGAATCCAAAGGTAAGGAGCGAATAAGAAATCGAGGTAGTCTAAGAGAGATTAGAGTGTGTGGAGCGGCCAGAAATCTTAAAAGGACACGCAGGACGGTGTGAATCAGGTCGGCGAAGAGAAGGAGTTAGCGGAAAGAAAGGAATAAAAAGGAAACGAGACAACAGTGTAGTAATAGGCTATGATGTATGATTGAGGATACGAGTACCATAAGCGGAGGATTGTGAAGGACTAAGTTATAGAAAGGCAAGAAACAAGGCAGAATGAATGCTAGAAAATGACTGAGATGACAAGGATGAAATGTGAACGCATAGAACACGTTTTGGAAATGAGAAAAGGGCTATGTAAGAATAGTATGTTCTGAACGACCTGGAGGTAGTATAAGATTCCTCGTGTGCAGAAAAAGAGACAGGCATGAATGGATAATGGTATAAGCATACCCTTAAAGGGGGGAAGCGGGTGAGAGAGATGTAAGAGTGGAATAAGAACAGTTGGTATGATAATGTGTTTGGTATGGACGTTCGGGCTACCAATGAGGCCCCCCCCACTCACCGAAGTAAGCTAGTGAGGTCGGAAAACCAACAATAAGTGTACAAGAGTTAGGACGGTGTTTGAGGAAATGTGAGAAGTCTTACAAAAACCTCGAATGACGGAACACTAGAAAATGGAAGTGTATGAAGAAAAAGAGTATGACAAGAGAATGGTAAGGGATAGCAAAAAGATGGTATGAAGGATGGAAATAGCTATAAAAAGGGAGCTCCCCGAGGTGCTTACGAGACCCGTACGACTAAGTCGAACATTCGAGGACGAATGTTCTAAAGGGGGAAGAATGTTATATCTCGCATTTCGCACGTCGGAATATTTTTAAGTTGGTTGCGAAGAATTATGGACAAGGTTATCTCTCGACTTTGTTTTACGACAAATGGTTTAGGATTTTGTTGGAAGGAAGCATTAAGGAAAAATTGGGACCTAAGAATGCATTATGGAAAGTTTAAAAAAATCATGAAATTAGAGTGAGGTGGGCCATGGCCACATGGAAGCTTGAAATATATATATGAATGGAATTAGATGACATGTTGGTTTCATTAGTCATCTTTTATGATTTAAAGAAAACTCTAGAATTTTAAAGAAAGATTTGGAGGGAAAAGAAAAGAAAAAGAATTGAAAAAAATTTGGAGAAAAATAGGGGCACATGACCGGCCATGTGCCCCCTTATATATATATATATGTGTGTGTGGAAAATTACAAGACAAGTTATCATTTGAGCCTTAAGAAAAATCAAGAAACAAGTAGAAGAGAAAAGAGAGAGAGAGAGAGTTCGGCCGCCATGGCTGGCCGAACCGCCCTCTTGTTTGGTTATGGAAAAAAATATCTTCTTCATGTTTTCTTACCAATTGAAAGGCCTCGTCGACGTGGGGTGGTTGTTAGGACAAGAAAATCATCCGTTGAGGACATATGGAAGGCTAGCCGAGAGAGTGAAGAAGCAAGAGGAAAGGTATGATTTAATTTTCTTTTTGCATGTTTTGATGATTTGGACGTGTTATATTGCATGGAAATGGATAAAACTCATGAAGGGTTGTGTGTTGTAAGTGTGTGTGGTCGTGTGTGTGTGTTGGCCGTGTGTGTGTGGTTGTTGTAGGAGTGTGAGTTAATTGAATTCAACATGATTTTGTGTTGTTGTAATGCATAGAAAATGAATGAAACTCATGGAATGTTGTGTGTTGTGGAGTGGGCCGAATAGGGGCTGCTTGGTGTGCATTAAATGAATTAATGTTATCTTGCATTTTGGTTGTCATCGATATGAATTCTATGATGTAAATTAAATGTTTGATGATCCAAATTGAAGTTATGATGGTTGTGGGCTGTTTTGGAAAGTTCATATGATTTTAATATGTTTTCTCATAATTGTAAGGATTACGTTGTAACGTTTGGAATTGTGGATGTAGTTTATGAATTTGGAAGGTGGAAATGTGTTGTCGTTACCCTTGTTGAACTTGGAGGATTTCGGGTGGTATTGGACGATGAAGAGGGCTGATTTGAAGCTTAATGTGATTTCAATATGTTTTCTTGAATGTATGGAAGTGATGTTGTTAACATATGAGGTTGTCGACGTAGTTTATGAATTTGAAAGAAAGAAATATGTCGTTATCGTTTTCATTAAGTGGGAGGTCTCGGGTAAGATTGGATGTTGGTTTGGATATCTTGAATTGCCTATCGATATTGTTATTATGATTATTGGTTTGGTTGTTGTTGATATTAGCCGAGTTGAATTCTCGGGTTGGTGAATATATAGGGGAGGTCTTTGCCGAAATTTCCGTAGAAAAGTAATGGCTTGAAATGAGATTCTTCGATGCTTATGGCTAATACTTGATGCCTATTGATGTGTTGTAGATCTTGAGAAGCCGAGACGCAAGTTGGATTAGTTCCGAGGGCGGCCAAGGTATGTAAAGCTCACCTTTCTTTCTTTGGCATGTCTTAGTACTATTAGGCTATGACCCGAGCCTTGGGGTAATTCCACTCTTAGAATCCGAGCTTAGGTATGTACTTTGTTCGTTCCGTAAGATCTACTCTTTAATGGGACCAAAATAAGACTTTCATGTTTTCAAAAGATTGAATTTTCAAAGGTTTTATAAAGCATTTTGACAATAAAAGGGCCCCGAACTTCAAACGTCCGTAACTTTTGCATACGAGCTCGGATCGCCCCGAAACATGTTAGGTAAGTTTAGAAGGCATAACTTTCCCCTAACTAACGTAGTCGGGCTCGGATGGGGGCCGGCACCCGTTCGTGGGGCCCGCGGCTTTTATGTTCGTCCTAAATGGCCTTTGAAGAAACTTAGTGCTATTTTCTCTTCGACTTCCGCATATGAATTTCTTATTTGTTTAATGACTTATGAACCTTATTTTATGCATACGGTTGCTCACGACTCCGCTCGTGCTTATGGTCATCGCCTCGTTCACCGGATCCCGGGCCGGTTACGCTTCGTGCGCATTATGATATGCATTCCGGTGTGATCTCGTGTTACGGTTCACCGAGCTCCTCTCCGCAGGGCCGGGTTCCGTTTGGTGTGATGTCTTTTGTGATATGGTGTTACGGTTGGCTATGATGTGTTACGGGGATATGTCGGGTTACGGAGATCTGAAATCTTCTGGTGTGATGCTGTGGCGTGGCGCCAACGACAGGCGGGCGACCACCGTTCTAAGAGCCTGTGCATGATTTGCATTTTAATTACATATTTTGATACTTTGCATATTATGTCTATCTTTTGTATTTTGTTCCTATGGTTCTGTATTTCTGCTTTACATACTCAGTACATATTCCGTACTGACCCCCTTTCTTCGGGGCGCGTTTCATGCGCGTTGTACACCTGGGTGAGCTAAGGATATTAGCAGGAAATGTTCCAGCGGGATTGGCGAGCTCCACTTGTTCCGGAGTGCTGCCGAGTCAGAGTTGTGTGCATTATGATATCCGAGTCATGTTAGAGACTTTGCAGATAGAGTCATGTGCATCAGATGTCAGTTGTGAGCGCTCTATAAGCCGTCATTTTGTGATATGTGATATCACCGATTTTGTACCTTCGCAAGTTTGTGTTTGATTTGAAATTATGTATTTATGATTTGGTCAGGGCCCAATGTGAGTACGAGTATTACGATAGTCTGAGGGTTCGCTCGACCCTGGATAAGGGTCGGGTGCCCATCACACCCTATCGGAAATTGGGGTGTGACAATTTCCCTTGGATTCTTGTTCATGAAATGTATGTAACGTTCTAGAGACTTTAGAGAGAAGTGGGAAAGTGTTAGAATGAAATAATGAAGTTGGGATCACATTTAAAGACTTGAAATATTTCAGCCCGTCGGGACTTCCACGGTCCGTGGAACATGGTGTTGTCCGTGGTTCTGGACGTGGTTCACCACCAGCCAGCCACCATCTCTGCTGGTACTTCCACGGACCCTTCCACGGTTCGTATAAGGTTTCACGGTCTGTGGAAGTGGCCGTGAAACCCACAGCTTCTCCGAAGTTGTTCCCGTCGTCTCGTTTGATCTCCAATCCTTATGGAACCTTCTTAACACTTGTTTATCACTTCATTAGCAATCTAAGGGGTGTTATAACTCTTCCCCAAAATATCATTAAGCCATCATTAACTCGTTACTCACGAATCCTTTCCGATACTTATCGTATGCCTTGCCTTCTCTTGGCAACTTTTCTCGTCTAACATCGATTGTCTTTGAAATCTTACTTAAGGTCATTAAATTCTATTCCTTACTTATTGAAATACCATACTCTTCATGCTCTTCGTTAGTTTATTCACTGTGCATCAACGAAATTTTTTTCGAGGTGTAACACTAAAGTACGGGCTACAAGTACGGGACGTACTTTGTGGCCGTACTTTCACCGTTTTTGGCAGAAAATTTGGTTTAAAATGGGTATGGTCTTGTTTTGTTCCTTTTTTTTTCATTCTCCCAAACCCTAAGGACGAAAATCATTCCTCCAAGTCTTCAAATCAAAGGTAAGGACACCCTTAACATTACTAATCTGTTCTAACATCAAACCCATGGTTCTTAACATGATTCTTGTGACCAAAACCTAGGATTTGCAGCATAATTCTTCCCAAAGTGATTCAAGCTAGGGTTTGGGTGTTCTTCAATAGGGAAGTGAATTGTTAAACTTTGTTTAATGTATTAAGGTGTGTCTCTTTAAAAATAAAATCCTTTTTGAATATAAAGGTAATTTATATGTCTCTTTTGCAAACTCTCTTGAATGATTGGGTCTTTATAAAATCATGTTTTGAATGATATGATGAATTGGTTTTATACTCTTGAAATTTGTTACATGTTTTGATTAATGGTTAATGTGCGTGAGGGGACACGACCACATTAAACCTTGATTGTATTAGCCTCCATATACGTATATGAAATCATCATTGTTTTCTTCTATAAGAGATGATCAGTGATGATGGTTAATTGTTGGTATTGATGATTTTACAAAGGAAATATGACAAAGTAATCATGTTCAAAGAAGTGGAAACTTTTCAAGATTATCTACGAAATTATGGATTTTCGTAATAGCCTAATGAACTTTAATGCTATTTGATGGTATGACTACTTTGAGACAGACGATGAATCGGCTTCTATGCTATAAACTTTATTGTTGTGTTTGGCCTAGCTACTCGGGAGGAAGGGTGGCCACTATAGATCCTAGTGTGGTAATTGCCTAGCCATTCGGGAGGAAGCGTGGCCACTACCGGGTTCGCTACCTGGAGTATGGTTTATACCTAGCTATTCGGGAGGAAGGATAGCCACCGAGAATTATATATTCCGGTATGGTGCGCTGTGTTTAGGGAACCTCTATGGCCATACCTTCGATGTGATTGATTCTTGGGCCTGTATTGGCATGTGTGATATTCTTATTCTCTCATGGAACTGTTTGTTATATTCCGTATTTTGTACATTGGGACAATCCGAGCTAACCATGATAAGTTAAGGACAAGACTATTCCGGGATACGAGGTGGAGACTTTTAACCACGATTTTGTTTTAAGGCATAAGTTGCTTATGATTTTATTGGTATGGAATATTAAGGAAAATTTGGGGTTAAAAGTTAATTTTGGAAAGTTGACAATTCATGAAATAAAAGGCCATGTGGCCGTGTGAATTAGTGTGGGGTTCCCACCCATGGCTTGGCTAATTTTAATTGATCCAAGCCATGTGTGGGGCATGGGACACATGGATGAGTTATATAAGTGTATATTAGATGACTTATTAGACATATTCATCATCCTTTCAACACTTAGAAATTTGGAGAACCTTGGAGAAGAACAAGAGGAGCCATTCGGCCATGGTGACCGAAAATTGAGGTCCAAAAATAGTGATCAAAAAAAATATTTTCTTCTAGCAATTCAACCAATTGGAGGGTCCTTATTAACGTGGAGTAGTTGTTGGAGTCAACAAACCATTTGTTTGTGCCATTTACAACCCTAGCCAACTTGTGAAGTTAAGTGGAAAAGGTAAGGTTTAATCTTCTTTTTCATATGTTATGAATGATTTGTACATGTTGTAGTGTGTGGAAATGGATGAGAATCATGAAATTTGTATGTTGGGGGTGGCCGAATATGGGTTGTTGTGTATGGCAAGGAATGAATTAATTTTATTTAGTGTTTTGGTTGTTGTTGTTGTGGATTCTATGTTGATAATGAGAGTTTAATGATTCAAGTTGAAGTTGTAATTGTTGTGGGCTGTTTTCGAAGTTCACGTGATTTTAATGTAGCTTTTATATTTATGAGAATGACATTGTTAACGTGTGGATTGTTGGTGTAATTCATAAATTTGGGAGAGAGGAATGTGTTGTTGTTGTTCTTGGGTTGGGGGAGGTTTCGGGTGGCATGGTGTTTTGGTTGGGTTGTTTTGATTATTGTGCGAATTGTTTGAAGTGTTCTTGGATCGTGTTTGAATGATCTCGGATTAGTACTTGAACATGTGAGCGTTGATGTTGGCTTGAATGTGTGTAGTTGAATTGAATGTAAATGGAATGTTGTTGAATTATGTAGAAAAGAGTTACTAACGTTAGAATGCGTTTTGAATTGATTGTTGATGTTGTAAACATGGTTGTTGGTATTGTTGTTGATGATTTGGCCGAGTTGAATTCTCGGGGTTGTTGAATTTACTGGGGAAATGCTGCCCAAATTTCTGTAGAATTAAGTGCTAGTTTGGGATTGAATTCCTAAGTACCTATAGCTAATATTTGATATTTAATGACGTTGTTGTAGATCTTGGGGAGCCCGAGACTTAAGTTTGGATTAGCGTAGGAAGCGGACGGGGTATGTAAAGCCTAACCTTTCTTTCTTTTGGCATGTCTTAGTTGTAAGTAGGCTATAATACGAGCCTCGGGGTAACTCTATTCTTACGATCCGAGCATGTCTACGATTCTTATTCACTTCTTGACTTTCGCATTTTTAATATGGTCGAGCTATGGTCTTAATGTCTTTTGTATGATTGGATTTCAAAGGTTGCATAAAAAGTTTTGTTTTTAAAGGGTTTTATGTTGAATAATGTCTGTAACTTTCATAGATGGGCTCGGATCGCCTCGATACGTTCGTAGAAGATTCTATAGCGTATAATGGCTCTAACTTTCATAGGCGTGCTCGGATTGGTTTTATACTTGTCCGTGGTCCCCGAGACTTTCCTTTGTATGGTTCTATCGACTTTTTGAAAGAACTTAATATGGCTATCGTCCCGACCCCCGAGTGTCGATTACTTACTTATCTGTTGAGTCTGTAATGATGATTTTTATGCATATGGTTACTCACGACTCTGCTCGTGCATCCTGTTGTTATATCTTTCGCGAGTCCCGGGCCGGTTATGTCGTCGTGCGTACTATGTTATATTCCGGAGTATGATGTGTTATGGTTCACCGCGTTGCTCGCTAGAGGGCCGGGTACCGTATATGTTATAGCGTTATGATGTGTTATGGTGTTATGATGTGTTATGGAGATATGCCGGGTTACGGATATATGAAATCTTCTGGAGTATGATGTGCTATGGCGCCAAATGACGGGGTGGCGACCATGTTCCCTGAGCCCCATGCATGATTTGTGTTTTAAAAGTAAATGTTTTGGTATTCTGGATTTCGTACTTATTTTCTGTACTTCTTATTCCGATTATAATCCTGTTTATTGTATTTCATGCTTCGCATACTCGACATATTCCGTCTTGCCCCTCTTTCTTCGGAAATTGCGTTTCGTATGCCCATGATACGACGCCCCTTTGGTGATCCGCTTGACTTAAGACACCTATTCTCGTTATCTCGGAGTGCTCCTTTGTTCCGGAGCCTATATTTTGGTACAGACTCTTCCATTGTATATGCATATGTCCATTCAGGGGTACGGCGGGGCCCTGTCCCGTCATATGATTCTGTTGTTACTCTTAGAGGTCTGTAGACATATATGTGGGTTGTGGATATTACTGTTCAGATGTGTTCGTATGTTTTATGTTTTGGTCGGTCCCATTCGCCGTGGCAGTCTTGTCGGCTTGCGTTTGTATATATTTTGGGACGTTATGCTTTATGATAGCCTTGTTGGCTTCTGTGACATATAGATTTGTATATGCGACAATCTGAGGCTACGTATGATCTTTGTCTATGTATAAGTACTTGTATGCCGATTCTGGTTCATGTGTGTGTTTGGGTGCCCAGCTCGGGCACTAGTCGCGGCCTACGGGGTTGGGTCGTGACAAAAGTGGTATCAGAGCGGTTCGTCCTCGGAATGTCTACAGACCGTGTCTAGTTGAGTCTTATTTATCGGTGTGTTGTGCACCACATCTATAAACAGGAAGCTAGAGGACATTTAGGATGTTATCCTTCCTTCTGATCCTAGATCGTGCGATAGAGCTGTATTATCAAGATGACTCCTACCTAACGAATTGTTATGTTTTAAGCGATGCCTCCAAGGAAAGCGACAGCTGCCCAAAAGGGCAAGTCGACAGCAGCTAGAGAGACTAGCTAGGCCCGGAGGGTTACCAGGGCCCTTGCTCAGCCTGAGGTTGTGCTCCCATCGGCGAGCTCGCCACACCGCCACTACCGAGAGGAGCATAGGGCGGCGGCGGTACCGGATCGAGGGGCGGCTCCACCGCCGGCTCCGGGGTTCTCGTGCCGAGCCTCCGGCCTCCTCGGCTGGGGCGGAGGATAGGGCTATGAGAGATGCGGTCCGTTCCGGCAGTTAGTGGCGGGACGGAACTCGAGAGCACGGATTGGGAGGTGATCAGGCAGACAGACATGATAGTTTGAGGGACCGTGATTTCCTGACTTGTAATCCTCCAGAGTTCTTCGGGTCAAAGCCGACGGAGGATCCCCAGGATTTTATTCGGCAGATGCAGCGTACGTTGCGGTTAATTAAGGCTTCCAAGACTGAGTCTGTCGAGCTGGCTTCATATCGGTTGCATGATGTAGCTGCTAATTGGTACGAGTCCTGGGAGTTGTCTAGGGGCAAGGGTGCTCCTCCAGCGGTGTGGGACGAGTTTAAAGAGGCCTTTCTTGGCCACTTTCTACTTTCGGAGATGAGGCGAGCCAGAGTTGATAGATTCCTACGTCTGCGGCAGAATGGCAGGAGCGTCCGGGAGTATAGTCTGGAGTTTGATTCATTGGCTAGATATGCCCCCACTATTGTAGCGGATATGACTGACAGGATGCATCGATATATGATGGGGCTAGATCGTTACTTGATTGATAGCTGTCTGGTGATGGCTTCTCAGCCCGGTATGGATACTGCACGGGTACAGGCGCATGCCCAGGGTATAGAGGATCGACATAGAGGGCGTCAGCCCGATAGAGATTATGACAGGAGCCAGCCCAAAAGGGCTAGATCAGCTGGTTATTCTGGGGAGTCTCGAGGCAGGCGTACTGTTATAGCCCGTATTTTGTATGTTTGGAAATTTCAAAGTCGACGTGGAAAGGTAAGGGCGAGACCATTCTCCAAATTATTCTAATGTACAAGTTGGTTATGAATAATATTTATGAACATTATTAGTGTGGAAATATTGGGAAAGGTTAAGGGCAAAACGGAAAATTCGCAAAATGGATCATGGTAATATTATGGAAGCCTGGGGGTAAAATGGTAATTTCGCAAATATTCAAGAAAATTCAAGAAAGGGCCACTGTGGCCGTATGGCATATGTGGTGTGTGCTATATTTAAATTAATCGTACAAAAGAAGACATTTGGTCTTCTTTGACCATGTTAGGAAATTCAAGAAAAGAAAGGAAAAATCTAGAGAAATTGAGAGAGGGGCATGTGCCCCTCACATGCTTGAGAAGTTATATATATATATATATATATATATATATATATATATATATATATATATATATATATATATAATAGCTCATCCTTTAATTGAAGACAACCAAAAAAAAAAAAAAAAAAGAAGAAGAGAGAATGGAACAAGGAGAGGTTCGGCCATGGCTCTCAAAATTGAGCCATGGGAAAGTGACTTAGAAAAATTATTTTCTTCCACTTTTCCTACCTAATGGAAGGCCATCTACAACATGGAGTAAGTGTTGAGGCAAGAAGAAGGCTTTTTGGTGTCATGTACCAATCCTAAACCAAGTGGGAAGTTGAAGAGAAAGGTAAGGTTTCATCTCTTTTGTGTGTTGTGGATGGTTCATGCATGTGTAGGTTGAAGAAATGAATGAAATAAATGAGAACATGTGTGTTGCATGTTGTTCGAAAATATATATGTAGGGTTGGATCGAAATGATGAATTAATATTATTTAGTAAATTGATTGTTGTGTTGTGGAAGGTAGTTATAGCCGTGTGTTGTGTGTGCTACATGAGTTGGCCGTGCATGGGTTGTGTTGCATGGAAAGAAATGGATGAATTTAACTTAGTCTTGTGTTGTTGTTGGAATATATAGAGATGGAGGAAATGCATGAAAACATGTAAAAAGAAGTTGTGATAACCGAATAGTAGGTGGTTGGTAAGTTATGGTAAATTGACGAAATTGGACATTTTAGTTGTCATCGTTATGGATCATGCAATGTAGAATGAAGGTCGTCGTTGAAATTAATATAGATAAATGATAATGAAATATATGGTTGTTGTTGAAGTCAAAGGTTCCGGATAAAGTGGCATGTTAATTGAGTGATTGGAATGTTATGTAAATTGAATTGAATTGGATATTGAAGTGTTGCTAGAATACTTGTTGGCATTGTTAATAGTTTGGCCGGGTTGGATTCCCGGATTGTTGTTGATTAAAATTGGCCGAGCTAGACTCTCGGGGACGGTGTATTTATAGGGAAAATGCTGCCGAAATTTTGGTAGACAAGTGTTACTTTGAGAATTTACTTCTAGATGCTCAAGTTAACATTTGGTATATATGACCAAATTGTAGATGTTGGCGAAATTGGAACTTGAATTTGGAGGAGCGTAAGGAGCGGAAAAAGGTATGTAAGGTCTCACCTTCCTTCTTTGGCATATCTTAGACATAATAGGCTTGAATACGCGCCGCGGGGATGATTCCAATCCTAGAAATCCGAACTTGAAATTTCCTTTTCATTTCACGGAATTGAATTAAGTTTGGTGTGTTTTATTGAAATAATTGTTTAAACATCTCTAACTTGCCCAAATGGAACCGAGTGATCCTTAGACCTTCATAAGTGACTCCATGAAGCTTAACGTACGTAAACTGCGTACGCCACCTCCGCTGACTCGAGGTGGGCCCACTATTCCCGGATTCTCTCCTATTGTACCATTTGGCTTATTTTCATTCTATAGTTAAGGAAAGCTTTTGGGTATTATTCCGACTACTAAATAATAGTTGTTTTAACAGATCCATTGATTCCAAAGCATGATTCTTCTCCTCCGATAGCTAGTAAATGTTTTCCAAAGTGTCCGTATTTTCCCAGAACAAAGGTTTATGGCAAAGTAAGTTTTACAACAATGACGATGAACATGTTCTACAATGACATGGATGATGTCAAGGAAGAAAATGTTTACATGATGAATATGACCATTGTTATAGCCCGTACTTCATACGTTCGGGTAATTCGAGGTAGTCGTGAAATGTTGGGAAGTAAGACTATTGTCCAAATGACTCTGATGCGTAAGTGGGTTATGGATAGTGGTTACGAATATTATTGGTATGGAAATATTGTGAGAGGCTAAGGGCAAAAAGAGGAATTCGCAAAATGCGCCCCGAAAATAATGCGGAAGGTTAGGGGCAAAATGGTCATATTAAGGAAAGTCGAGGGGTAGAACGGGAACTTCACATAAGTTTCCGGAAGGCTCCAAAAAGGGCATAAGGGCCATGTGATGGAAATATGTGGACCAAAGCGTACATGGTAAGACAATGAGTCATCTTTTATTTTGTAAGAAAAATTCAAGAAAAAGAGAAGGAAAACTCTAGGAGAAGAAAGAAGGGAGGCATGTGGTCATTCCATATTAAGTGGGGGCTAATTGTAAATGATAAAAACACATGGGGCCAAAGCTTGCAAAAGAAGACAATTAGTCTTCCTTGACCAACTTAGAAAGATTCAAGAAAAAGAAAGAAATTTCCTAGAGAATTCTAGAGAGAGAGGGCATGTGCCCCTCACATGGTGTATAAATATATATATAAGATCATTAGTCATATGTCTTACAAGAAAAGAAGACTTGAAAAAAAAAAAAAAAAAAAGAGAGGAGAGTAAAGAAGGGAATTCGGCCATGGCTAGTAAAATCTAGCCATGGAAAATTGATGAGAAGAAATTATTTTCTCCTAATATTCTAGCTCATTTGGAGATCCTCTACAACATGGAAGAGTTGTTGGAGCAAGTAGAACCCATATTCTTGCAAGTTACAAAATCCTAAGCCAAGTGGAAAGTTGAAGAGAAAAAGGTAAGAACCAATCTTCTCTTATGTGTTATGGATGCTTGGTATATGTTGTAGTATGGAGAAATGAATGAAAAACATGGAATCTTGTTAATTGAAGTGTGGCCGTGCATGCATAGTGGTTGGCCGTGTATGTGTTATATTGTGTAGAGAAAATGGATTAAGTGTATGAAGCATGTTGGTTGTTGTGGTAATGTATAGAGAACATGGAAAAATTCATGGAAAATATGGATGTTTTAGTGTGGCCGAATATAGTAGTATGTGTAGAAGTGAGGAATTGATTTTATTTAGTAGTTTGGTTGCTATTGTAATGTATAGAAATGAATGAGAATTCATGAAAATCTATGTGAAAAGTGTTGTGGCCGTGTGTTGCACGAGTGGCCGTGTGGGTGTGTTGCATTGCATGGAAAGAAATGAATAAATTTTATGAAATCTTATGTTGTTGTAATGTATAGAGATGGATGAAAATGCAAGAAAATGTGTAAGGAGTGATTATGGTTGAAATAGATGTTTTGGTAAGTTAGTGTAAATTGATGTAATTTGACATTCTAGTTGTTGTCGTTATGGATTATGTGACGTTGAATGAAGAATGTGGTTGAAGTTAATGAATATAGATGATAATGAAATGTATGGTTGTTGTTAAATTTGAAGGTTTCGGGTGAAGTAGTAGGTCGATTGATTCGATGGAATATTATGCGAATTGAATTGAATTGAATGTTGAAGTGTTGCAAGAATAATTATTGGTATTGTTGATAATTTGGCCGGGTTGAATTCCCGGATTGTTGTTGATGTTGGTATGGGCCGAGCCATATTCTCGGGACGGTGTATTTACAGGGGAGATCTTTAAAATTTTAAGGTTATAAAGTAAATGTATTTGAAGGATTAAGAGAGGCATATGATAATGAGCCTAACAATTGCGTTAATCGTCTTGAATGTAGACTAGCGGCAACAAGTTTGGACGAATAAGCGTAGCTAGTAAGGCGCGGCGCAGGTATGTTAAGGCTAAGCTCTTTCTTTCCATGGCATGAATCATATGTGTAATTATAAATGCTCCCATAACGTCCTTATTTCAAAAGTTAGAAATTATGATTTTAAAGCATGACTTTTCTTCTTAAAAGTTTGTAAACGTTTTCAAAAATATTCATTTTTCTCCAAAATCTCAGTTTTACGTTCTTGATAGTTTTTATAACTAAAACGACGACTATGGTTTTATGATGACGATGATGATGCCCGATATGAGGAAATGTCTATGATGAACATGTCAAGGATATGTCTTTACCATGAAAACGACGATATGAAGTGTTAAGCTATTTTTGGATAATGACTATTTTAAAGGCTTCAAAGTATGCGAAATGATATGTTATGATCCTGTTTTATATTTTCCCGTGATGTTATCCTTGTTTGTTAGTCTCGCCTTATAACACTAGTTCCTTCAAGGTGAGACATGACGATCATGATTACTCCATAATGCAATCGGAGGTTCCGACCTTACGTCCTCCGATAAAAGTCATAGCTTTTGGTTGGGCTCTTATGCATGCTTAAGTTATGGCAGTTATACCGTGCCTATATGGCCGGGCATGTCACCGCTACGGCGGCAGCTATTGGATGATTATACCGCGCCTAGATGGCCGGGCATGTCACCGCTTATGCGGGCTGCGATGTATATACTGGTTCTAGAGGGCCAGGCACGACCACCACTAGTGGGCGGCACGAGATAATTACCCCGGACGCGGGAGGCCCGGACGCGGGCTAATGATGCCTTATGTGATGCGAAACGACTATGTATGTATGTATGTAGAGAAAAAAAGAAGCATGCATGACTCCGCCTCGAGAGGCACTCGGATGTCGAACTACGTTTACGCGCATGATATGTTTTGTTCCATTCGTTATCACACTTGAGTATAGTTTTTACTATGTTGCTACTCATCGCTATATCTTCTATTACGTTACTATTCATGCCTTACATACTCGGTACTGAATGCTCGTACGACCCCTTTCCTTGTTGTTACTGCGTTTCATGCCGCGTGTGCACCCGGATGATCGGACGCCATTATAGAAGATTTTCCGGCGAAGTTGGCAAACTCCATTTGTTATAGAGTGTCGCCGAGTCGGCGTGCTATGCCATGATGTCTTGTTTGAAGTTAGAGACTTTGCGGACATAGTCGTGGGTTTCGGGAGTCGGATTTGAATTATGATACAAGTTTTGTACGGTTACATATTTTATTCAAAAAGCAAGAAAAGAACAAAAGAATCTCATTATGTATACTTGAAGTGGAGATTTGAAAAAAAAAATTAGTACGTAGAAAGAGTCAGCGGGTTCGCTCGGCTCCGACTACGGGGTCGGGTGCCCATCACACCCTAGTAAGATCGGGGTGTGACAAAGTGGTATCAGAGCAGGTCGGTCCAAGGGTTGTCTGCAAAGTCGTGTCCGGTAGAGTCCCGTTTATGGGTGTGAAGCCGGCCACATCTATAGACAAAAGAGGGCGGGGCATCTAGGAATGGTTGACCTTCTTTTCGTCATTAGATCATGCGATAGAGCCAAGACATAGGAAATAAGATTCCTTATATTAATCGTTGATTTCGCAGCGCCCAAAGATCGGCGGAGAAAGGCGAAAGATGATATGGAAGTCAAAAGTGGTGAGTACGGATGAATATATTTGTTACATTACGTGGAGTTGGGCGCCGGACAAGAAATAGTCATACATATAGGCGGAAGGTGAACATTAGGAACTAAAAGGGCAAAACGGTCATTGTAGAAGAAAGGACGTGTTACGAAAATGTCTTGGAAGTTGTAAAGTTTTGATTGGCTTCAGATCGAGTAGTAAAGGCCGTGTGAGAAAGCGGACGCGAAAATATCAGCGTTTAGGCACCGAATCCCACCAAAGTTTCGAGGTTAAGCGTGCTCAGGTGGGAGCAATTTCAGGATGGGTGACCCCCTGAGAAGTAAGCTAAAAGTTTTACAACTTGAGATATAAGGGACAAATGAGAAGCTAAGAGTGACCTAAGGGAAATCAGAGTATACGAAATGGTTGGAAGCTATACGGGGTCCACATAAAACGAGGTAGGTCGGGTGGAGAAGAGACGGGGAATGCGTCACGTCTCCGGAAAGTTGGATAGGCTTGAATAGTGTTTGGAAGTACTTTGCGGGTTAGTTGATAATAAATATATATATATGTATATGACTGTGTAGAATATTTTACATACGATTATATCGACAGATACGGAGTGAAAGATTCGGCGCTACGGTAAGGAAGGCATTAGCCAAGTGAGGGAATCGAAGCCCAAGTGACAGCGAAAATGGACGATATAAGTGCTACCAGGAAAGCTGTCATTATTTTACTATAGATTAAGACTGGAAAGTCTAATATAGCGATGATTGGAAAGGAAAGAGAGTGGGTTGATGGAAAACAAAGAGAACAAAGTGTCGAAAGAAGGTGAAAGGTAAGAAACCTCAGTAAAGGAGGCTCCTGAGAGAAATTATCGGCAAAGCGCGAGATTGCTTGGGTAAGGATTCAAAGTAGACATGTGAAGAGGGATAGAGTACGATAAAAAGGAGACAGGAAAGGAGTGTACGAGGCTTGAGGACCAATTTTGATAAGCAAGACTAAAGGAATAGTAACTAGGATAGGGATAGACATGGATACACAGCTACAGCACAAATGCGCAGTCAAGGAAGAATTACGAACAAGCGAACTAAGGAAGTGAAAGGACGAATAGTGGATGGGAATGTGGACAAAAGGATGACATAGATGGAAGGCAACAGAAAGCTTAGGATAAGAAGTTTCCGGATGTTAGGCATGGAGTTAGAAGAAAAATGAGAAACAAGGTATAAACGAAGACTTCATAGAGAGATTGTTGGTATAAGGAGCCCCTTAAAGGGGGGGAGAGACCATATTATATTAGACCTAAACAAAGGAATCGCAACACTATCAAGTACCAGAAAAGGAAATCCATTAGCTTCGAAATCAAAGTTCAAAATATGTCGGCAAGTCGCCGGTACTTGGGAGAAAAGTAGAAACGAAATAACAATGAGTGTACCAAGAGACGGATATGAGAGTAAGGAAGTAGCCTATAGCCGATCACTAAGTAAAGACTGCGTACCAAGACATGGCTTTGGTTAAGATGCGGTGACGAACAATAACAGGAAAGGAATGACCTGGAAAGAATAGGGATAACAAGTTGATACGGCGAAGTAGGAAAACCTATGACATGGAGCAAGGACTCATGAAAAGGTCAAGGAGTTCGATTATAAGGAAAACAAGGTAAAAGATGAAGAGCAGGCATAAAAGAAAAGAGCAGCTATAGACAAAAGAACCCTCCCGGAGGATTATGACGCCCAGCCAAAGGTCGGTTGAACATTCGAGGACGAATGTTCTAAAGAGAGGGAGGATGTTATAGCCGTACTTCGTACGTTCGGGTAATTCGAAGTAGTCGTGAAATGTTGGGAAGTAAGACTATTGTCCAAATGACTCTGATGCGTAAGTGGGTTATGGATAGTGGTTACGAATATTATTGGTATGGAAATATTGTGAGAGGCTAAGGGCAAAAAGAGGAATTCGCAAAATGCGCCCCGAAAATAATGCGGAAGGTTAGGGGCAAAATGGTCATATTGAGGAAAGTCGAGGGGTAGAACGGGAACTTCACATAAGTTTCAGGAAGGCTCCAAAAAGGGCATAAGGGCCATGTGATGGAAATATGTGGACCAAAGCGTACATGGTAAGACAATGAGTCATCTTTTATTTTGTAAGAAAAATTTTAAGAAAAAGAGAAGGAAAACTCTAGGAGAAGAAAGAAAGGGAGGCATGTGGTCATTCCATATTAAGTGGGGGGCTAATTGTAAATTATAAAAACACATGGGGCCAAAGCTTGCAAAAGAAGACAATTAGTCTTCCTTGACCAACTTAGAAAGATTCAAGAAAAAGAAAGAAATTTCCTAGAGAATTCTAGAGAGAGGAATGTGCCCCTCACATGGTGTATAAATATATATATAAGATCATTAGTCATATGTCTTACAAGAAAAGAAGACTTGAAAAAAAAAAAAAAAAAAAGAGGAGAGTAGGGAGAGAGTAAAGAAATTCGGCCATGGCTAGTAAAATCTAGCCATGGAAAATTGATGAGAAGAAATTATTTTCTCCTAATATTCTAGCTCATTTGGAGATCCTCTACAACATGGAAGAGTTGTTGGAGCAAGTAGAACCCATATTCTTGCAAGTTACAAAATCCTAAGCCAAGTGGAAAGTTGAAGAGAAAAAGGTAAGAACCAATCTCTCTATGTGTTATGGATGCTTGGTATATGTTGTGGAGTATGGAGAAATGAATGAAAAACATAGAATCTTGTTAATTGAAGTGTGGCCGTGCATGCATAGTGGTTGGCCGTGTATGTGTTATATTGTGTAGAGAAAATGGATTAAGTGTATGAAGCATGTTGGTTGTTGTGGTAATGTATAGAGAACATGGAAAAATTCATGGAAAATATGGATGTTTTAGTGTGGCCGAATATAGTAGTATGTGTAGAAGTGAGGAATTAATTTTATTTAGTAGTTTGGTTGCTATTGTAATGTATAGAAATGAATGAGAATTCATGAAAATCTATGTGAAAAGTGTTGTGGCCGTGTGTTGCACGAGTGGCCGTGTGGGTGTGTTGCATTGCATGGAAAGAAATGAATAAATTTTATGAAATCTTATGTTGTTGTAATGTATAGAGATGGATGAAAATGCAAGAAAATGTGTAAGGAGTGATTATGGTTGAAATAGATGTTTTGGTAAGTTAGTGTAAATTGATGTAATTTGACATTCTAGTTGTTGTCGTTATGGATTATGTGACGTTGAATGAAGAATGTGGTTAAAGTTAATGAATATAGATGATAATGAAATGTATGGTTGTTGTTAAATTTGAAGGTTTCGGGTGAAGTAGTAGGTCGATTGATTCGATGGAATATTATGCGAATTGAATTGAATTGAATGTTGAAGTGTTGCAAGAATAATTATTGGTATTGTTGATAATTTGGCCGGGTTGAATTCCCGAATTGTTGTTGATGTTGGTATGGGCCGAGCCATATTCTCGGGACGGTGTATTTACAGGGGAGATGCTGCCGAAATTTCGGCAGGTTATAAGTAAATGTATTTGAAGGATTAAGAGAGGCATATGATAATGAGCCTAACAATTGCGTTAATCGTCTTGAATGTAGACTAGCGGCAACAAGTTTGGACGAATAAGCGTAGCTAGTAAAGCGCGGGCCTTGAGTATGTTAAGGCTAAGCTCTTTCTTTCCATGGCATGAATCATATGTGTAATTATAAATGCTCCCATAACGTCCTTATTTCAGAAAGTTAGAAATTATGATTTTAAAGCATGACTTTTCTTCTTAAAAGTTTGTAAACGTTTTCAAAATATTCATTTTTCTCCAAAATCTCAGTTTTACGTTCTTGATAGTTTTTATAACTAAAACGACGACTATGGTTTTATGATGACGATGATGATGCCCGATATGAGGAAATGTCTATGATGAACATGTCAAGGATATGTCTTTACCATGAAAACGACGATATGAAGTGTTAAGCTATTTTTGGATAATGACTATTTTAAAGGCTTCAAAGTATGCGAAATGATATGTTATGATCCTGTTTTATATTTTCCCGTGATGTTATCCTTGTTTGTTAGTCTCGCCTTATAACACTAGTTCCTTCAAGGTGAGACATGACGATCACGATTACTCCATAATGCAATCGGAGGTTCCCGACCTTACGTCACTCCGATAAAAGTCATAGCTTTTGATTGGGCTCTTATGCATGCTTAAGTTATGGCAGTTATACCGTGCCTATATGGCCGGGCATGTCACCGCTACGGCGGCAGCTATTGGATGATTATACCGCGCCTAGATGGCCGGGCATGTCACCGCTTCTGCGAACTGCGATGTATATACCGGTTCTAGAGGGCCGGGCACGACCACCACTAGTGGGCGGCACGAGATAATCACCCCGGACGCGGGCTAATGATGCCTTATGTGATGCGGACGGACTATGTATGTATGTATGTGAGAATAACGATAAGCATGCATGACTCCGCCTCAAGAGGCACTCAGATGTACAGACTACGTTTACAGCGCATGATATGTTTTACAGTTCCGTTCTGTTATCACACTTGAGTATAGTTTTTACTATGTTGCTACTCATCGCTATATCTTCTATTACGTTACTATTCATGCCTTACATACTCAGTACAATGCTCGTACTGACCCCTTTCCTTTGGGGGCTGCGTTTCATGCCGCGCAGGTACACCCAGATGATCAGACGCCATTATAGAAGATTTTCCAGCGAAGTTGGCAAACTCCATTTGTTCTGGAGTGTCGCCGAGTCAGCGTGCTATGCCATGATGTCTTGTTTGAAGTTAGAGACTTTCGGAACATAGTCGTGGGTTTTCGGGAGTCAGTTTGAATTATGATACAAGTTTTGTACAGTTACATATTTTATTCAAAAGCAGCAAAAGAATGTTTCAGCAATCTCATTATGTATCCTTGAAGTGGAGATTTGAAAAAAAAATTTAGTACGTAGAAAGAGTCAGCGGGTTCACTCGGCTCCGACTACGGGGTCGGGTGCCCATCACACCCTAGTAAGATCGGGGTGTGACAACCATGATGATTCTATGATTAAAAGTTCCAAGTTCATGACTCCAGTGACGAGATGAGAACGTTAAGCTATTTCTTGAATTCTCAACTCTATTCATGAATAATGACTATTTTTTTTTAAAGATTCCAAGTATACGAAACGATGCCTGATGATCCTGTTTTATGTTTTCTCGCGATATTACTCTTCATTAATAGTCTCGCCTTATATTAATCGTTCCTTCAAGGTGAGACAAGCGCCCATAGCTATTCCATAATGTAATCGGAGGTTACCGACCTTACGTCACTCCGATGGATACATGATTTTCTTGGGTTCTCCTGCATGCTTATATGACATATGTATATGAAAAATGTACCTGAACATGGGGTGGGGGAAGGGATACATGGGGGAAATAGGAAGGAAACATGTTTCATTGCCACGAGTCGGTGGCTTATCATCCGGACCTTGGGATTTATAGGCGAAACGGAGTATTTCGGCGCAATGTGGGCGAGCCGACGCTGTTCGGTGCTATGACACTATCCTCTTATCTTATCACATGTTCTGTGATCCCATGGTATTGCTGTTCACACCTATGTTCATGTTCGTATTATTTTTCATGCCTTACATACTCAGTACATTGCTCGTGCCAGCCCCTCTTCTTCGGGGGCTGCGTTTCATGCCGTGCGGTACACCAGATGAGCCGAATCTAGCATAGAGATGTTCAATGAGTTGGTAGGCTCCACTTGTCCCGGAGTGCTTTGCCAGTCCGAGTATAGATGCTATGATGCTTTATTCGAAGTTAGAGACTTTGCGGACAGTCGTGGGTATTGGGAGTCGCCCACACATCGGTGGCTCGTCGGTCGATGTGTCCTTATATTTTGTGTTCTGATTTCACATAGCCGATTTTGTTTTAAAAAAAAAAATTTAATATCCTTACTATGTTTTCCACATCTTATCGATGTAGAAGTTTAAA
>NC_081343.1:20040024-20046176 GCF_029784015.1 Lycium ferocissimum
ATCTAGGGTGATTTAAGTAACTCAGATGGTGTTTAGTGGCAATGCAGGCCGTTTCGGCATTTTGTATTAGAACCCGAGGGACCTAGCAGCGTACGCTCGCAACCAAGAATATCGACGTGATCAAATTTAGTTGCCGTAAGCAATGGCACACAGGAGGGGTTTAAATACTGTGTAACAAATGATCTATTGCCTGTAATCTTAGAGACTGACTCAATGACTCTTAAAATGATCTTGACAGGACTATGGGGAGTACCATGGAGTATCTCCTTGATCATAAAGGATATTACAAGGTTGAGGAGGGATAAGTAAGTGAGAGTGGAGCATGTGCTGAGGGAAGGAAATGGATTGGCAGATTTTTTGACTAACTTCGTTTTTGATTTTGCAGGTGAATATCAGTTCAACAGCTTCCAATCACTTCCAAGGAAAGCAAAATAGTTTTTGAATGCTGAAAAAGCACAGATGACATACATCAGAATCAGGCAAGCCAAAGATCATCAGATTCCAGGAGATTAACATATGCAATGAGGATTAAAGATATCAAAAGCTATGAGACTCGGAGCGCTAGAGCAGATTTTGCGACTTGAATATAAGGACTTTTGGACAGTTACAACAATGGTATTAGCGTGATTACATGCTCATACTCCGTTGTCACTTCTCCAAAAGGATCCTTTTATACAATCATTCTTGATGGAAAAGGTCTACACTACATAAGCATCGGATCAAACACGAAACAACGGAGACATAGGAACTCTGCGAAAGAATTCTATTCCATTCGAAGCCTGAATTTTAATTCAATGGACTGTGGATCCATAGCACCTGGTGAGAGCTTGAGGTGTCAACATGGTATCAAGTCAAGACCAAAGGATTTGTAATAGATAAGCTTTTAGTCTTCCTTTAGTTTGGATTCATGCATTATTTTCCTTTATTTTCTGTATTTTAGCTTTTGTGCAGAACTTAATTTTTATAAAGCACTATCAGGCAATCTGCTTGGTAGTTTTAATTCAAAAAAAAAAAAGTTTCATAGACTAGACCGATTTTAGCTTATGTTATGTCGATATTGCAGTTGTTTAGCCATCCTTGGCTTGATTCATGGTATTTCCGCATTCATGTTTTAAACGAGTATTTTATAAATTATTATGACTTTATGTGTTTTTTACTTAAATTCCATCATGTTTCATGTTACATTCCGCTCACGTATGCCTCATGACGATTCAGCAAGCCATGTGGTTCGCTCGATCACATGCAAAGAAGGCACCAAGTTCCGTGTTTCGCCCAGGCCATTGTTTGAGGCGTGACAAAGGTTGATATCAGAGCCTAGGTTCAAGAGCTGAGGGAGTCTATGAAACCGTGTCCAATGGGGTCGCTTATATATGTGTGAGGGCCCCACACATATAAACAGTTGACCACCAACACATTTAGAATTGTTGTCACGACCCAACCAAAATGAGACATGTACCAGTGCCTAACCCACCCGGGCACCTCTTATCGTAAATTCACATTTTCATCTAGGTGAGCCAAATAGCTTAATCATACTTTCTATCCATCATTCATGCTAACCTCATTGGGCAACAATACATTTATATCACCATCAACAATTATGCCCATATCAATGTACATAAGCCGACGAGGCTATCAAAATGATATACAAAATATACGCCGACAAGGCTACAAGGCATCTAACCATATACACATGTCTACGAGCCTCTAAGAAGAGTATTGTTATATCCCACATTTTGTACATTGGGACAATCCGGATTGACTATGATAGGTTAGAGACAAAACCATTCCGGGATACAATGTCGAGACTTTTGACCTTCGATTTCGTTTTGAGACACAAGTTGTTCATGAGTTTATTGGTATGGAACAATTAGGAAAATTTGGGACCAAAAGTGGAATTGTTGAAAGTTGAAAATCATGCAATCTTGGCCTTGTGGCCGTGTGACCTTCAAATGGTCCCACACATTTTTGTGGCCAATTTTAATTGGTCCAACACATGTGTGGGCCATGGACACTTGTGTAATATGTGTGGGAGCATAAAATATGACTAAGTGTTCATCTTTCTTCATTCCAACACTTAGAAAAAAATAAGAGAAACTTGGATGAACATAAGGGACCGTTCGGCCAACCCTTGGAAATTTCAAGTCCAATTTTAGCCATCCAAAAATTATTTCTTTGATGTAAACCCACTAAGTTGAGGTCCCTAAGTAGCGTGGAAGTGTTATTCGGGTCATCCAACCATCCGTTTTCATCCTTGCAAACCCTAGCCTATTTGTGAAGTTGAAGAAGAAAGGTAAGAATTAATCATGTTTTATGTGTTATAAAGGTTGTATGCATGTTGTAGTATGTTAAAATGGATGAAAATCATGGAATATATCATGTTGGAGTTGAGGCCATGTGTGTGAGGTTTGGCCGTGTATATGTATGTGTTGTGTTGTTTTGTGATGATAAATTGATTAAAGTTATGTAGCATGTTTAGTTGTGTAGTGTGAAGGAAAGAATGAGAATCATCAACATATGTATATATGTAGTGTTGGCCGAATGTAGGTCATACCATGTGACAAGAATGAATTAATATTGCTTATTGTTTTAGTTGTTGTCGTTATGAATTCCATGTTGACGATAAGAGTTTAATGACTCGAATTAATGTTGTAAGTGTTGTGGGCTGAATTGGAAGTTAATGTGCTTTTGATGTAATTTTTATATTTAAGAGAATGGCATTGTTAGAGTGTAAATTGTTGGTGCAAATCATGATTTAGAAGTGAGGAATGGGTTATAGTGAGGCTCTCGGATTTGGGACTGTTTTCGGGCAAATTGGAGCCTTTGTTGGGTTGTTGGAAATATTGTATGAATTGTTTAAAATGTTCTTGAATGTTGTTGGTATGGGCTTGGGTTGTATTGGAATGTATGAGCGATAATGTTGGCTTGAATGTAAGCCGTTGAATTGAAATAATGAATGTTGTTGAATGATGTAAAAGAGGGTTATTAATGTTATGTTGCCTTTCGGATTGATTATTGATGTTGCTAGGTTGGTTGTTGTTGTTGTTGTTGTTGTTGATTTGGCCGAGTTAAATTCTCGGGGTTGGTGTATTTACAGGGGAAATGCTGCCCAAATTTCTGTAGAATTAAGGGCTAATTTGGAATTAAATGCCCAAATGGCTATAGCTAATAATTGATATCCGTTGACTTATTTGTAGACCTCGGAGTCCGAGACATAGGTTGGAGTTTGGATTAGCTGAGAGCGACGAGGTATGTAAAGCTTGGCCCTTCCTTCTTTTGGCATGCCTTAGTCGTAAATAGGCTATGACACGAGCCTCGAGGAGATTCTACTCTCGCGATCCGACCATGTCTGTGATTCTTATATGTTTCCTATTCCTCGTATGTTTGATAGGATGAAATATTGGCTTTATGTCTTTTGTATGACTAAGTTTCAAAAGTTGCATAAAAGTTTGGTTTTTAAAAGAGTTTTGTTCCTAAATGATTCCGAAACTACGAAAGTCCGTAACTTTCACAGATTTAACCGGATCTCTTCATATGTTCAAAAATGATTCCATGATGTATGATGACCATGTTTTCCATAGGCGGGCCGGCCGGGTCGACACCCGTCCGTGGGTCCCGCGACTTTCCTTTACGTACTTCGATGACTTTTGCAAAAATATGATATGACTATTATCCCGATTTCAAGTATGATCGCTTACCTACCTTTTAAGTTTATGATAATGATCTTATGCACATGATTTTGGTACGTAACTATGATTTACGAAGTTCGGTTTGATATGTTCCCGAGTGATATTCGGAAGAAAACCCGATTTGACTATTGTTTCGGTTTTTGAAATAACACTCGTTTTGATTATCCTATCGGTCCTTGTAAGTGTTTTATTGCATATGGTTTCCCACGATTCTGTCAGGCATTTGTTACATGTCTTTCGCCAAGTCCCGGCCGATATGTTATCGTGAGCACCATGTTGTACGTTCGAAGTATGATGTGTATTTCGAAATATGAATATGACGCGAGGTCCGATATGATACATGATGATACAATATGATGTATGATGATGATATGATGTGGTATCGAGGATCGGTTCGCCGAGCCCTTTTGCTCCGGGAACCGGGTATATTATGATGTGATGATGTGGCCGGTGCGCGAGCCCCTTTCGGCCGGCATCGTGTGTATATGTTACGTTGTATGTTATCCGTACACTTCGGAATACGATCAATTGGAATCGGGCCGGTGGTGGGGCAAACCCAATGGTGGGCAAACCCATAGCCGAGGTAATATTCCACACTGGTTTAGGCCAATCCCACATTGGTTTAGGCCAATCCTACATCGGTTAATGACAGCTCACATGATCGGTTATGATGTTATGATGTGTACGGTATGTATATTGTCACGACCCAACTTGAGGGCCGCGACGGGCACCCGGTGCTATCCCACCCGGGCACCCTTGACATACTTATACATCACATACTAGGTGAGCCACATAATCATATCATACTTTTCATTCATCATTATTCTAATCACATCGGGCAATAACATATCCATATCATCAATAATAACATCTATACCCATATAATTGTACATGCGCCCGACAAGGCGTCTAAACAACATCCCAAAATATAGGCCGACAAGGCCGAACATGTCTAACCATATACACAACGTCTACGAGCCCTCTAAGAAAGGTACATCATATCATAACGTATGGGCGAGACAGACCCCGCCGGCCCATGAATATATACATAAAAGAATCTATACCAAAAGTACACGGCCAATGAGACGGAGCTCTCTAAGTAGTCCCCGAGATAGTAAAGCTATGGATCAAATTTGTCTCCACTGACACTGCGGGCATGACGCAGCATTCATAAACAAAAGGACGTCGACGAAGAATGTACCGAGTATGTAAAGTATGATCAATATCAATATGAGCATAAAGGATAACATATGAAATAATATAGCCGGGGAGATAATAGTATCATCATAATAGCACTTACCCTTCCCATAGGGACGTTCCATTTCTATTTCATATATCGTGTGCATACATTTTCATTCTTGCTCATTTACCTTCGTATCTACTTTCACGTTCGTATCCTATACGTTGCACATTCATAGCCCTTACTTGGCACTTACATAATCTTAACATAGTCGTACTCATAACGATGTCATATACATAGCATAATCGTACTCATATAGATATCATACATATAGTAATTATATAGCCTACCCGACCACGAAGGTTCGAGGTTTCACGTACCCGGCTACCAAGGCTCGATTACGGCCCTACCAAGGCGTTCGTGGTTGTTGTTCGTACCCCGATTGCGGTGCGCGCGCGTCGTTATATAAGATATACGTGTTCACTTATATTCTACCCGCCATATAAGCTCGGGGTTCACAATAGCCTCTCGTTACATACACACATATACATATACATACTTATCATATTCTACTCCTAGCCATATAAGCTCGAGGTTCACAATAGCCTCTCATAGCACATACATACTACTTCATATCTATCTCTTACCCTTTTTGCTATCGTCATTCATTACATTCTATCCTTAGAGCATTACTCGTCGTATAAGAAACCTAGTACAATCGTATCACTTGGGCATCATTGGCTTAATAGCCTCGAGCTAAGATCATTAGAAAGTATCATGAACTCATAAGAGATGAACAATTGGCCCAAGAACCATGCCTTGTGAAAAGAAGGTTAGCCTTACATACCTTGTCGTGTAACTATTCTATCGCTTGAGCGATCTTCTTCAAAGCTCACGTTCTACCTTCATTGAAGTGCATACTCGTATTAGATGATAGATAGCATTAGAATTCATAACTTAATTCTAGAGAAAATCTGACAAGATCTCCTTTATTTATCGACTTTTTCTCGTAGACATCTCAACTCCCAAACGTCAACAATAACATTCACATTATCATCATAATAGCTTCTAGCCAACTATATTACTCTTACTTCACAATTCTCTTCACTTCATCTATATTCATAGTCATAACCTGACAGACACGTTCATTCATATACAATGTCGATTTCCATACTCTCAAAATCATTTATAACATGATCATATTCGTAAAGCATCAAGAATCATAACTCGTTCCAAACGGTTACTCAAAAGTGAATTTCCCTTTCCATTTTTATTTCTTTCTAACC
>NC_081343.1:20046276-20057816 GCF_029784015.1 Lycium ferocissimum
TTAAACTTTTACTTGCCTTACTAAGATCACAACAACACAACTAACAAACTAATTGAACTTGAATTCATTTCTCTTCCATGTCCATATGGCTCACGGCCACACCACCACACACACACACATGAACGGCTTCACACACACATCACACTCCCATAATTCTCATCCAATTTTAATCATTCTAACATACAAACTTATTCCATAACACAAGAAGTGGAATTCTTACCTTTTCTTTAAATTTCAACCTTCCACAAACGTCGCTCTTTCGCTCAACTAATTATACCACGTTGAAGAGCGTCTTGAGCTTGTTAAGAATTCAAGAAGAACAAGAATTTTGGATTGAAGTTGAAGACTTGGAAATTTTTTTTTTTCTCCCTTTTCTTGTTCGGCCGAATGGCCATGGTTGTGGTGTTCTTCAAATTTTTTTCTTGCTTCTTGAATTTTCTTGAACATCACTTCTCTTTATATTAGATGGTCACATGCTTGATCACATGACCATTTAAGTGGGTTTGGGCCATGGCCTATGGCCGGCCACCCCCCTCACTTTGGGCCTCAATTTTCATTCATTTTTTTTTAGCCCAATTAATTGCGAATCTTATTTTGTGATTCCCGAAACTAATTTTCAAAATTCCAATTTTGCCCTTAGCCTTCCCCGACGCTTCCGCGTCAACACTTTTCATAAGCAACAACATATGTATCAAATGGAGTCAAAATATGGCCTTATTCCTTACAAGTCACAATTATTCCAAAATTTCCGAATATGCGAAAGTACGGGATATAACAAAGGCTATCCCGAGAGACTTTCGTTTGTTTTAAAGGCTTAAATTGTGTATGATTTTAATGTCTTGAAAATGCTAAAGAGACACTTGGAGGAACTTTCCATTTTTAGTAAGTGGGCTATTTTGGGAAAGTTGAAAATTAAAAAAAAAAAAAAAAAAAAAAAGAGGGCAAGGTGGCCGGCCACTTAGTAGTGGGCCATGGCCACATGGAACATGTTGTGAAATTATAAAAGATGACTAAGTCATCTTCAACACTTAAGCATTTTCTAGAGAAATCAAGAAACCAAAGAGAAGAGAGAACAAGAGGGCCTATTCGGCCATAGCCAAGAAAAACAAGACCAAATTTCATCCATCAAAAAAATAAATTCTTCAAGCAAACTTGCTAATTCAAGGGTGCTAAGTAACGTGGCGTTGTTGTTTCGGACAATAGTTCGCTCGTTTTCTCTAACGACCAACTTTGGTCAAGTGAAGAAGTGAAGAAGAAAGGTGAGTTTTAATCTTGTTTTCTTGTGTTATAGATGGTTTATATGTGTTGTTGTATGCTAAAATGGAAGAAATTCATGTTGGGGAGGAAAGTTGAAGTGTGGCCGTGCATAGTGGGTTTGGCCATGTGTATGTGTGTTGTAGTATAAGTCATGTATTAATGTTAGTTAGCATGTTTTATTTGTTGTGGTGTGAATAAAAGAATGAAAATCATCCCTAGGTGTGGCCATGGGTGTTGGCCGAATGGCCTTCCTTTGTGTAGTCTAGAATGAACGAATTGTCGTTAGTATTTTCGTTGTCGTCGTTATGGAGTTTATAAGGAAAAATGCGAGTTTGATGACTTAGAATGATGTTATGTTGGTTATAGGATGACTTGGGAAATTATGTGGATTTTATGTAATTTTTGCATTTGTGAATATTGCCTTGATAATGTGTGGATTAGTAGTGAAACTCATGAATTTGGAAGGAAAAGAATGTATTTAGTGTCGTTCTCGGGTTTGGAGACAATTTCGGGTAAGTTGGGATATTATGTAGCTTGGTTGGAAAATTGTATGATTTGCTTGGAATGTACCTTGAATTGATTATTGATGTTGTAATTGGTTGTTGGTTTGGTTGTTGTGGAAATTGGCCGAGTTGTAATCTCGGGGTTGGTGTAATTACAGGGGAAGTGCCGCCGAAATTTCTGTAGAATCTAATGTCCGTTTGGAATTGAATGCCTAAGTATGTATAGCTAATGTTAATGTGCTTTGCGTTATGTAGATCTTGGAGTTGCCGAGGGTTGAGGCTTGGTTTGTATTACGATCGAAAGAGGTATGTAAGGCGTCGCTTTCTTTCCTTTGGCATGTCCTAGTGCTATTAGGCTATGACCCGCATCTCGGGGTTATTCCGTTCTTAAATCCGAGCTTAGATACACACTTGTTTGATCCTAAAGATGTATTCTTTAATGTGTTCAAGATAAAGTTCTTAAGTTTTCAAATAGATGAGTTTCAAAAGACTTATGAAAATTTTGACTACAAAGAGGTCCCGAACTTCGAACGTCCGTAACTTTTACATACGAGCTCGAAACGCCCCAAAACATAATATGTAAGTTCATAAGGCCTAACTCTCCCCTAACCCTCGTAGTCGGGCTCGGATGGGGGTCAGCACCCGTCCGTGGGGCCCGCGGCCTTTCTATGCTACCTTTATGGATTTTCGGAGAATTTAATATTATCTTCACTATGACTTTCACATATGGATTTCTTATTTACTTAATGAGTGTTGATTATGATTTTGATGCATATGGTTACTCACGACTCCGCTCGTGCTTATGGTTATTGCCTCGTTCACGGATCCGGGCCGGTTATGTTTCGTGCGCGTTATGATATATTACGCGTGTGATCTTTCGTGTTACGGTTCGCCGAGCTCCTCGCTAGAGAGTCGGGTCCCGTTTATATGTGGTGTTATGTTGTGTATGGTGTTATGGTTGGCTATGATGTGTTTGTATGGTGTTATGGTTGGCTATGATGTGTTACGGGGATATGTCGGGTTACGGAGATGTGAAACTTTCTGGTGTGATGCTGTGGTATGGCGCCATCGACAAGCGGGCGACCATCGTTCTAAGAGCCCTTGCATGATTTTAATTTTTGACACATATTTTGATATTTTGTTTATCATAATTATTTTTCTGTACTTTGTTAGTATATTTCTGTAATCCTGCTTTACATACTCAATACCTATTTCGTACTGACCCCCTTTCTTCGGGAAATTTGCGTTTAAATGCGCAGTGCGACGCCTTGATTTGAGGGTCCACACCCTAGGCCATCTATTGCAACTGCCGGGAGTGCTCCTTCTTCCGGAGCTCATATATTTTGGTATATATTTTCTTCGATGCATATGTATATTATTATTCGGGGGGTACGACGGGGCCCGTCCCGTCATATGATTCCGTTATTACATTGGGGGCACATGTGGACATGTATGTGGGTTATGGCTATGCATGCAAAGTATATGTATATGTGATATGTTCGGGGCGGTTCACCGCACGGCCCGGCTTATACCGGCCCGCCTATATATGTGTATATGGATATGTTGGCCCTGTGTGGCCTTTGTTGGTATTTTCTGCGTGCAGGTTAATTTTTGGTTAGTAAGAAAAACAGAGGAAACTCTGCCCAAATTTTTCTAAATATTTGAGTTACTATTTTTGGGCTTTTGGTACGTACGGGTGCCCAGATCGGGCGCTAGTCACGGCCTACGGGGTTGGGTCGTGACATTAGACTGGAGAAGAGATAGGGAATGCGCCGCAGTTCCGGAATGTTGGATAGGCTTGAATAAGTGTTTGGAAGTACGTTGTGGGCTAGTTGATAGTAAATGTATATACACATAGAGATGAAAATGTGTACGATATTCGGAAAGGAAGGGAGTGAGTAGATGGAAAACAAAGAGACCAAAGTGTCGAAAGAAGGTGAAAGGTAAGAAACCTCAGTAAAGGAGGCTCCCGAGAGAAATTACCGGCAAAGCGCGAGATTGTTTGGGTAAGAACTCAAAGTAGACATGTGAAGAGGAGTAAAGTATGATAAAAAGAGACAGGAAAGGAATGACCTGGAAAGAACAGGGATAACAAGTTGATACGGCGAAGTAGGAAAACCTACAACATGAAGCAAGGGCTCATGAAAAGGTCAAGGAGTTCGATTATAAGAAAAACGAGGTAAAGGATAAAGAACAGGCATAAAGGAAAGAGCTGCCATAAAAGGAACCCTCCCGAAATGTTATGGCGCCCATAAGGTTAGTTGAACATTCGAGGACGAATGTTCTAAAGGGGGGAAGGATGTTATAGCCCGTATTTCGTATGTTCGGATATTGTGGGGCAATGGTGAGAAGTTAAGGACAAGACTATGTTCTGAAATAATTTTAATGTACGAGTTGTTAGTAATATTATTTATGAACATTGGAGGTATGGAAATATTGAGAAAGGCTAAGGGTAAAAAGGGAAATGTGTAAAGTGGCATCATGGGAATAATGTGGAAGACTAGGGGTAAAATGGTAATTTTACTAAAAGTTCAAGAAAACTCTTGAAGGGCCAAAACTTACATAAGAAGACACTTGGTCCTCTTTATTAATTTTCAAGAAAAAGGATGGAAATGATGACAAATAAGTCATCTTTTGTTAAAAGAATTTTAAGAAAAGAAGAAGAAAAGAAAAGAAAGATCAAGAAAAAAGAAGAAAATTCTAGGAGGGAGAAGGGGGACATGTGACCATACTTGAGGGACTTAAGTGTAAATACATAAAAGTGGTGGAGGATGTATATATATATGAAGTCATCTTTTTAATTCAACAAAATTTGGAGGAAGAAAGAACAAAAAAGAAGAGAGCATGAAGGCATGGGGTTCGGCCAACCCCATGGAAATTTAGCCATGAGAAATCTTGTTCCAAAAATTATTTTCTTGTGGTATTCCTACAAATTCAAGGGTCCTCTACAACGTGGTGTATTTGTTTCGGAAGATAGGACACCCGTTTCATCGTTTCCGCACTTTGGTCAAGTGAAGGAGTTGAAGAAGAAAGGTAAGGATTAACCTTCTTTACTATGTGTTAAGAATGATTTATGCATGATTGGAGTGTATTAAAGTGGATGGAATTCATGAAACATGCATGTGTTGATGTTGTAGCCGAATGTAGAAGTGTTGGGTGGATATGATGAATTGACTTCATTTAGTATTTTGATTATTGTAAATGAGGATTTAATGATTGGAAGTGAAGTTGTGATTGTTTAAGGATTATGGAAGAAGTTGGTGAGACATTAGTATGATTTCTTATATTTGAGAGAATAATTCATGCATGTTGTAGTATTGAGAAATGAATGAAAAACATGAAAATATGTATGTGTGTGGTCGTGTGTGTTATGTAAGATTAAGGGGCCAATTTTATGTAATATGTTGTTTGTTGTTGTAATGTCAAGAAATGAGTAAAAATTTATGAAAATATGTTGGTAGTTCTTTGTGGCCAAATGAAGGGTAATTTGGCAAGTTGTGGAGAATTGATTCTAATTGATATTTTAGTTGTTGTATTGTGAATTTCATGATGGAAAGTGAGGATTTAATGGTTAGAGATGGAGTAGTGTATGAATTGAATTGAATAGACCGAATTGAATTGAATTGAATATAAATGGAATGTTGTTGACAAGATTGTTGGTATTGTTGATTAGTGATTTTGGCCGAGTTCCATTCTCGGGTTGTTGTGTTAATATTGGCCGAGTTAGATTCTCGGGGATGGCGCATTTACGGGAAATACCGCCGAAATTCACAGTAGACAAATGTGAATTCAAGATTGGATTCCTAAAAGCTCTAATCAATATTTGGTAAATGTGACCAATTGTAGATTTTGGAGAGTTTGGGACTTGAAGTTGGAGTAGCGTAAGGAGCGGAAAAGGTATGTGAGGGTAAGGTATGTAAGGCTTCACCCTCTCTTCTTTGGCATGTCTTAGACGTAATAGGCTTGGATACGTGCCTCGGGGACCACTCCAATTCTAGAAATCCGAGTTTGAAATTAGCCCTTTTTCATTCAATAGAATTGAATTAAGTTCTTCACATTTTATTGAATAATTGCACCCAACATCTATAACTTGTCAAACGAAACCGGATTACAATAAAACCCTCATAAACGGATCCATGAAGCTTATTGTATGTAGTTTGGTGTACACCACCTCTCTGACGGGTGGGCCTGCTATTCCCGAATTCCGCCTATTGTTCTATTTGACTTGTTTCCGCACTAAAATTTAAGGAAAACTTTTGGTTATCATTCCAATTACTAAACAATGATTGTTTTAACAAATTCATTGATTCAAAGCATGATTCCTTTTCCGATAATCCATAAATGTTTTCTAAAACGTTTGCATTTTCCTAAAATGGAGGTTATGATTCCGTAAGTTTTCATGATAGCAACGATGGATATGTTTTGTAATGACAACGATGATCGCAAGGATGAGAATATTTTTCGATGATGAATATGACAATGATGATTCCATGATTGAAGGTTCCAAGTTCATGACTTCAGTGACGATATGAGAACGTTGAGCTATTTCTTGAATTCTCAACTCTATTCATGAATGATGACTATTTTTTTAAAGGTTCCAAAGTATACGAAACGACGCCTTATGATCTTGCCTTATGTTTTCTCATGATATTATTCTCCATTAATAGTCTCACCCTATATTAATTGCTCCTTCAAGGTGGGACAAGCGCCCATAGTTATTCCATAATATAATCGGAGGTTACCGACCTTACGTCACTCCGATCGAGTTATAGCTTTTCTTTGGGCTCTCCTGCATGCTATGGCATGATATTTATGTATACATATGTATATGGGGAAGATGGGGAAAAAGGGCAGAGCGCTATAGACGCTGGGTTATACACGGTACATGTATCCGTACTTGACTTGATATCATCCCGGACGCGGGATGCCCGGACGCGGGATATATATTCATTTATGGTTAAATGGATGATTTACCCGACGCCTCGGCAATATAATATGTTCTATTTTACGTATATATATGAAAGAAATGTTTTTTTAAGAGAAAGATAAGCATGCATGGCATCCGCCCCCAGGGGCACTTATATGCACAGGTTACTCTGCTCTCCTATGATATGTTCTATGTTTCCATGCAGTTATTGTCCATATGTACAGGTTATTCCTTTACCTCACGATATGATATCCTGTTATTATTCATGCTTATATCTCTTACTATGTTGCTATTCCTGCCTTACATACTCAGTACATAGCTCGTACTGACCCCTCTTCTTCGGGGGCTGCGTTTCGTGCGCGCGAGTGCACACGCCGGATGAACAGTCTAGCATAGAGGATGTTCCGGAAGAGAGTTGGAAGGCTCCACTTGTCCCGAGTGCTGCCGAGTCGAGTATAGATGCTATGATGCTTTGACCGGTTAGAGACTTTGCGACGTAGTCGTGGGTGTTGGGTTGCCGGTCATAAGCGGCTCCGGCGATATGTTATTATGTTTCGTGTCACGAGTCTTGTATGATGTCAGATTTTACTTATGGAAAAAAAATTTATGTATTCATTTCTAACTGATTCATAAGTTCATATGTGTAATAAGAGTTAGCGGGTTCGCTCGGCTCCGAATATGGGGTCGGGTGCCCATCACACCCTAGTAAGACCGGGGTGTGACAAATTGGCTCGAAATATTGATATTCCTGTCTGAAAATGAGAAATGATCAATATGGACTTTGTATTAGGTCTAACTCACTCAGCTAGGAGGCATGACTCTATTTGTGTGATCGTTGACCGACTTACTAATTCGACGCACTTTTTGCCATCCAAGACCACAGATTAAGCAGAGAATTACGTCAAGTTATATGTTATTGAAATTGTCAGATTGCATGGGACCCCAGTGTCTATTATTTCAGATCGTGGTGCTCTGTTCACAACGAACTTCTGTGTTATACCCTGTATTTCGTACATTGGGACAATCCGGGTTAACTATGATAAGTTAGGGGCAAGATCATTCCGGGATATGAAGTCGGGACTTTTGACCTTCGATCTCATTTTAAGACCTAATTTGTTCATGAATTGGTTGGCATGGAACATTTGGGAAAATTTGGGACTAAAAGTGGAGTATTGAAAAGTTGGAAATTATTTACTACTTGGCCATGTTGGCCGTGTAGATTGGAGATGGTCCCACACATTTTTGTGGCAAAATTTAATTGGTCCAACCCATGTGTGGGCCATGGATACTTGGATGATTCATGTGTAAGCATAAAAGATGACCAAGAAGTCATCTTTCTCATTTCTATACACTTAGAAAAGAAGAGAGAAGTTAAAGAACAACAACAACCCTATTCGGCCAAAGGGGCAAAAATTAAGACCAAGATTTAGCCATCCAAAAATTATTTCTTCCTAGCAAAACTACTAAGTGAAGGGTCCTCATTAACGTGGAAGTGTTGTTTGGGTCAACAAATCGTTCGTTTGCATCCGTTGCTAACCCTAGCCAAGTTGGAAGTTGAAGGGAAAAGGTGAGTTTTAATCTTGTTTTATGTGTTATGAATGGTTTATATGTGTTGTAGTATGCTAAAATGGAAGAAATTCATGATAGAAATCATGTTGAAGTTGAGGCCGTGTATATGGTGTTGGCCGTGTGTGTGTGTGTTGTGTTGAAAGCAATGAATTAATTCTAGTTAGCATGTTGTGATTGTTGTAGAGTGGAGAAAAGAATGAGAATCAACAACATATGTATGTGGGAGGTGTTGGCCGAATATAGGCCATTTATGTGACAAGAATGAATTAATATTACTTAGTATTTTAGTTGTCGTCGTTATGGATTTTATGGTGAAAGTGAAAGTCTAATGATTTGAATAGATGTTGTAATGGTTACGGGCTGATTTGGAGAATTATGTGCATTTAATGTAATTTTTATATTTATGAGAATGACATTGTTAGAGTGTGGATTATTGGTGCAAATTATGATTCGGAAGTTAGAAATGTATTATGGATGTGGTCCTCGGGTTAGGCAGATTTCGGGTAAATTGGAGAGGTATTTGGGAAGGTTGAAATATTGTGTGAATTGTTTACAATGTTCTTGAATGTTGTTAGTATGAGTTCGGACTAGTATTTGAATGTATAAGCGTTGATGTTGGCTTGAAAATAAGCCGTTGAATTGAATATAGTGAATGTTGTTGGGCTATGTTGAAAGAGTATTTAATGTTAGGATGCATTTTGAATTGATTATTGATGTTGCTAGTTTGGTTGTTGGTGTTGTGGTTGTTGATTTGGCCGAGTTGAATTCTCGGGTTGGTGTATTTATGTGAAGTCTTCAAATTTCGTAGAATTTGATATTCGTTTGGAATCGGGTCTTAAATACCTTTAGCTAATGTTTGGCATATTATGACGTATTTGTAGATCTTAGAGAGCCCGAAGTTTGAGTTTGGACTAGCTTCGAGGGCTGATACGCTCAAATTACACCTATTAATGGTATAACGCAGACGTTGTCAAATATAGTAACCCAACAAGGTTGGGGCCGAGATCACGGGGAATATGGTGTGAAAAGTTTACTAAAATCGTAGATGCTAAATTTTAGGTCTAATATCTTAATCCGATGAGTTTTGGCAAAGGTTGGTTTTTTTATAACTAATTGCTAATCTATTGATTTGGTGGAAGTTTATGGTAAAAGAAACTAGGGTTGTGTCCCCGTTAGATAGGGTGTATGATCATGGGTATTGATCTTGATATACTTCTAATGGATCATTATATGAATGCACTTAATCTCTATGTGAATCTCTACTATTTCCCAATAAATAAAGATTATGTCTTTCTATGATTTTCCCAAATATAAGAAAGTGGTTATGAATAATGATTAATCATGCCAAGTAAATTCTTCTTATTCCTAAGTGAATTTATTAAACAAAGTTTAATGCTTTGAGTTCTTGTTGTTTATTCTTACCAACCCTAATTATTTTCCCAAATAACTCAAGGTTTGTAGCTTTAATCAATGTTTGCAACCATTAATTATGAATGAAGAATGAAGAATAAACAAACCCTAATAATCCATTATTTATATATCAATCACAACCCAATCACAAAACACCCATCAATTGGGTTCACAACCCTAGTAAGGGAAATTAGCTACTCATGACAAAGAACAAGAAACAAGAAATTGAAGAATTCATAATTGCTTACTTTGGATAAAAGAGGAATTGAGAATAATTGGATTGATGTTAGAACCTTCAAAAACTTGAGAGTATTTTATGCTCTAAGTCAAAAACTAAAAAAAAATATCAGAACCCCTAATAAAACCCTACAATGGACTATTTATAGGTTTGGAAAAATACCTAAGTTCTGATTTGCACTTTAGTCCGTCAACATTTAAATACGGTCCGTAAATCACTTTACGGACCGTAAAGTGGTTCAGGCCCAGGTCGTCTTCTCAATTCTGTGCAACTTAATCTTCCCAAAATACGGACCGTAAAGTGGTTTACGGTCCGTAAACTGCTTGGTCGTCTTTCACTCTTGCTAATCTCAGACTTTCTGCCAAATGTTTGAACGACTAAATACGTGATGGAATACGGACCGTAAACTGAAATACGGTCCGTAAACTCAGCTCGTAAATCACCATCTTCCAACTTGACTTTCTGTTTCTGAAATCCTTTACCGACCATGGAATACGGCCGTATTGTGGAATACGCCCGTAAACCGCATTTACGACTCGTTCTACACTTCAACTGTGATCAAGTCAAATCTGTTCCTTTTCCTGAAAAACACTAGAAAACACGTAAAATCACATAGACTTGCTTAAAAACAAGTAAAACTTATAGCTAAAAAGCATCGATTGTGGCGTAAAATCACGCCACATCAAGGGCGGACGAGGTATGTAAAGCTTACCTTTCCTTCTTTTGGCATGTCTTAGATATGGCTAAGTTATGATACGTTATGAGCTTCGGGGGTAATTCTATTCTTAAACTCCGAGCATGTTTACGATGCTTATTTGCTTCTTGAGGTTGGCATCCTTATATGGTCAAGCTATGGTTTATATGTCTTTGTATGATTGATTTCAAATGTTGCATAAAAAGTTTTATTTTCAAAAGAGTTTTGTAACTACGAATGTCTCAGAACTTTCACGTAGAACCGGATGGCGTTGATATGCTCGTAAATGATTCTATGACGTATAATGACTATGATTTTCATGGGCGGGCCCGACTTGAGTCGACACCCCTCCGTGGGCCCCGCGACTTTCCTTATGTACTTCTGAAGATTTTTGAAAGAATTTAATATGACTATCTTCCCGACCCCCGAGTATGATTACTTATTTATCTGTTGAGTCTGAAATGAGGATTTTTATGCATATGATTTTGATACGTGACTATGGTTTCTGAAGTTCGGTTTGATATGTTCCCGAGGGATATTCGGAAGAAAACCTGATTTGACTATTGTTTCGGTCTTGAACTAATAGTTCGTTTTGACTATCCTATTGGATCTTTGCAAGTGTTTTGTATGCATATGGTTACTTACGATTCTGCTCGTGCGTTCTGTTTGTACATCTTTCACCGAGTCCCGGGCCGGTATGTTATCGTGCGCACTATGTTATATTCCGAAGTATGATGTGATTTCCGAAGTATGATGTGATTCCGAAGTATGATGTGATATGATATATGATGTGATACGGAGTATGATGTGTTCGGAGGTATACAATATTGGTATGAGGTTGGGCGCCCGTAGGAGGGCGACCACGTTCTCCCGGTCCCACAAAGTATGTGAATGATATGATCGAATGGAGATCCCACGATCGATATGAATATGGGATAAAAA
>NC_081343.1:20057916-20096607 GCF_029784015.1 Lycium ferocissimum
AAAATTATTTTTTGACCGCCCAATCCGAATTTGGCACCTATAAAAAGGCCTCTACATTTCATTTTAGTCATTTTTTTTTCAACTCCGCAATCCTTTAGAACTCCCTAACTTCCACCCCTTTAGAATTTTCCCACATACTCTCTCCCATTATGTGTTAAATATTCTTGAAGGCTCTGCCATTCCTAAAACATTATATACCATCACAAAAGAGATTAAACTCCAAAAACCCAAGCTAAGTCATGGAGCTGGATTGTTCTTGTCTCCACTTAATGTTGTGATAAATTTGGTCTTGGAAGAAGTTGAGTGGAATTGAAGTTCTTCTAATATAAGGTATGTTCTCTCATCCTATTTCTATGATTAAGTTGATTTTAAGGTTTAGCAAGTCCTATAAAAGAAGAAAATCATAGTATAGAAGTTGCAAATTATTAAAGTGAAGATGATGACTATGGAATGAATTTGAAAGGAGATTTTGGATTGATTTGCATTTTGAATTAAATATAATTCTTTGATTATGGTATTGTGAATATTGTTATAGTCTTGAGAAATTTGGAAACCATCGTGTGAGATATTTTATGGAGCCTATTGGTGTTGATAATATTGTCGTGATGTTAGTATTGTTGTTGTTGTTGGTTGTTAGGTTGTGATTTCGGGCTAGGCATATAAACAGGGGAGATCTTTGCCCGAATTTTGGCAGATTTTAAACGGAATTATATTAAAGGCTTAAGATGAGCGTATGACATTGAGCCTAACAATAGTATGAATGGTTTATATGTAGGTCTACGAGCTTGGAAGGATAAACATTGAATAAGGTGAACGAAAGGTATGTTAAGGCTCGTCTCTTTCTTGAAAGGGATATTCTTATGTAAGGTATGATTCCATAAGTGATTCCATAACCTCCTTGATTTTGAAAAGTTTCTAAGTTTATTACTCTTAAAGCTTCTTATGATGCTAAAAATGAAAATGTTTTTATGAGAATTATGTCGCGAATGATTTTATGCTTAAAGGTCTCAAGTATGATTTCAACGACGTTATGAAAAATGTTAAACTATTTCGTGATTTTCTACTTATTTCATTGTTGTTGATCTCACCTTATAAATTGTTCCTTGAGGTAGATGGAGCGATAACTTCCATTTAAACTCCTATACATTCCATGAGTATATAATATATATATATATGGCTATTTTGTGACATTACGAAGTTCTATTATGTCATCTTGAATATGTATTACAACTCGTTTCATTCTTCGTATGTACATATATAAGGCACAATTGATGCTGGTGACGCTGTAATCTTTGTGTGTGTATATATATATAAGGCCCGGTTGATGTGGGTGACGCTCGTGACCTTTGTTGTGTATATATAAGACACGGTTGACGGGGGGTGATGTTGTGGCCTTTGTTGTGATGTATATATATATGGCACGATTGACGGGGGGTAACGTTGCGAAAGCTAACTTTGTGGTGTGTGTACATGTGGCATTCAACGAGGGTGACGTTGTGGCCTTTGTTGTGATGTGTATATATATAGTACACGATTGATAGGGGTGGCTCACGCCGTGGCTCCTTTGTTGTAATTGTGTGTACATATGGCATGCGTTGATGTGGGTGATTGTGGTCTTTGTAGTGATGTGTATATGTATGGCACGCTTGATGGGGGGAGTATTTCGTGGGCCTTTGTTGTGATGTGTATATGTATGGCACAGTCAGGGGGTGACGCTGTGGCCTTTGTTGTGATGTGTATATATATGGCACGGTGTGGGGTGACAACGTGGCCTATGTGGTGATGTTTTAATTTATCTTTGCACATTCATTGAAATGTTTCGGATGTCTTCCATGATTTTATGTACATATTGATTTTAAAAAGGTTAAAGTTGCATGTACGCATGTACCCGCCTTTTAAGAGGCAATCAAATGTACGGGTTATCTTTATCCCTTGTTACGTTAATATACTTCTTATTATGATGTTATTCATGTCGTACATACTCGCACACTATTGACCGACCCCCTTTCTTCGTGGGCTGCGTTTCATACCACACGATGTGTATACAAATGAGTGTAAGACGTTGGCTATAGGATGTTCCCTGCATCGAAAAGCCGGATTGGTGAGCTCCATCTCGGTTCGGAGTGTTGCCGAGTCGATTACGTATGTTATGGTATCTCGTATATATTAGAGACTTTTGCGAACAATGTCCTCAGTGGATGTGGCGTCGAAGTCGACAACAGGTAAAACGACCACATAGGTCGATGTGTTTTTATGTTTTATTTTTTATTTTTAAGATTTTTCCGAGACCAAAGGTTTTCTTTGAATTAACGATAAGGGAGAAGTCCCCGATTTGATGAAAGAGTTTTTCTTTGAAAAGTTTCTTTACCCTCGACGGAAACGTCATTTCGTAGATTAAAGGCTCACAAAAAGTTGTGACTCCTGGATGGAGTAATAGTATAAGACTCGGCCAGTAATTCTAGGTCTTGGGTGCCGGTGAGCAACCGGTTTGGGTCGTGACAAAGGTGTGGGAGCTCTGGCTGGTCCGGCGAGGTACCGTACTCTATGTACCCACGTAGTGATATCATGTTGTCAGTTTAGGCAATGCTCTCCCTACTTAAAATGTTTTTACTCATGTTATATCTATTTGTTTTCATGTTCATGATCGACTCCTGACCCGGTTTTCGCCAGATTCATGATGTTATTTCCGTCCCGTGTTATTTCATTTAGTTGCTTTACATACCAGTACATTTACCGTGTCGACGTCCCCTTTAATTTCTCGAGTATTCGCATTTCACTACGTAGGCACGATGATTCTGGACGACGCATCTCCTTAGTAGGATTTACTCGTGCAAGTGTATTGGTGAGCCCCATCTCCTTTGGGGTTTAGTCAGTCGTTTATCTTATAGTAGGTTATGCATTAAAGCTATGCTGGGGGCTTTGTCCCAGCAATTATGATTTCCATTTCAGATTCATGATAGAGGTTTTATAGACTAGACCAGTCAGCTATGTTATGTCAGATATTCAGAGTTGTTTAGCCATATTTGGCTTGATTCGTGGTATTTCTGCATTCATGTTTTAAACGCGTATTTTATAAATTATTATGACTTCATGTGTTTTTTCTTAAAGCCCATCATGTTTCATGTTACATGCCACTCATGTATGCCTCATGATGATTCGGCAAGCCATGTGGTTCTATTGACGTATCGCAAGGCACCGAGTGCCGTGTTTCGCCTAGGCCATGGTCCGGGGAGTGATAAGAAGTCTATTGCACAAGGAATGAATCCATGTACAACCCAAAACCTTATGAGTTTTATCATCCAATAAGGAGAAGGTTTTGTAAACCGACCGTGTCTTACCAAGATGAAGTTCTGTGCACCCACAAAGACACAACGAGAGAATTCAGAATATTGAGCGAAAAAGCTATATCCAATAATATTCTAGAATCCGGGGTTGTGTCCCTAATGCAAGATGATGACTAAAGAAGTTGTAGAATAGAGTTTATATTTTACAGTTATTGAGTCTAGAAAACTTGTATTAGGTTTGGGGTTATCGAGTTGTATCTAATCTTCTTAGTTAGAAGCATAAAAGGTAGATACAAAAATTGTAACTTCAAGTAGGAGTTTACTACTTGAAAAGTAGCTTGCCAGTCAGAATTAGTGACTACAAGACTATTGTTGTTGGGACTAGGTTGCGTAGTTTTAACCTAATTTGCGAAGCACAAGTTGTAGTGAAGTATGAGTAAATCATGCAGTATGTAGGTCGAGATGGGTTTTATCACCTTTGAGTCGGGTGGTTTCAACGTAAAACTCGTGTCCTTTACCTTTTTCTTTATTTTTATTCTGCAAACACGTTTATGAAAAGGTTAGGTAACGTGATTTGTCTGTAGGCAAAAATTTAATATACAGTAGGACAGACACCTATGTCGTGCAAAGCTAACAGTAACTCTTCCCAAAATTTCTGTAAAATCCCAGACTTAGCCATATTCCTAAACATAACTATCATTCGAGGACGAATGATCCCAAGGTGTAGATAATGTAACACCTCGTACCTAAGGTTTGACCCATTGAATATCACTAAACAAACCAAAACAAGGGAATATGGTAGCACACAAGAGTTAAGGTTAAATTTTCTTGTTTCGTGGTGTTGCACTTGTGTGGAGTTGATAAGAAATTGAAAGAAACAAGTTTGAAGGTTCCGAGTTGACATACGATACAAGGTACGACTGTACATTTGACCTACGGACCGTACATGGCCAATAGATGGACTTAAGAACGAAGACGTAATGAATTTTTGACTTATAGTGGAAGCGTACAACCGTACTTTTCACTTATGGGCCATACATCGGGTGTATGTGGAAGGCCCCAATTCATATCTTACTGCCAAAACCACTAGGACCATGTATGGTACTACCTACGGTCCGTAGGTAGCATGTGCGGTACATGGGCCCAAAAGTGGTCGTAAGTGGCCACTGACAACAGCTTTAAAACTTCATTTTTTTTTTGTTTTTCATTCTATTCTACACTTCTTCAAGCCCTAGAAAAACTATTCTCTTCACTCCTCACCCTCCTACATCAAGGTAAGTTCCTCCTAAGTATTTCTAAGTATCTCTAATCAATATACACTACCAACCTAGGGTTGTCAAAAAATCCTTCTCAGAGCTTCAACAAAAGGAATTGGAGTTTTTCTTTAGGTTTTGGAAAGCGATTAAGGTATAAAAAGCTAACTATCCGCATCTTAAAACATTGATTTTTTCTTCCCCATGCCATGTTCTTCATGTCCCATGTAGTTTCTTCAATATGCAACTTATTCCTTTAATTATGTAACGTTAAGTGTTGTTCAAGTGTTTAACTTTAAATGTCATGAGCTTCTTATGAATTCCTTGGGTTCTCATTATCTTACATCCTTTTAATCCAATGTTCCATGACGTGATTACTACTCAATTTATTATAATTCTCCAAAAGGGCACAAATATGACGAAACTATGTTTTATATAATTATAATATGAATCTCATGATGATGAAATATTGATACGTTTATGGGCCATCGAGCCACTCTTAGTATGTTAATGTTTTGGGAGTACAATTAATTAACTGAGAAGATGTGCAAATTCTCAAAACTACGTACTTCAATGTAGGATAAGGGTCATACCGTTGGTTCGGCCGATTCCTTCATGTTACCCCAATGAGGGTTTATTTATGGATCCAATCGCTCACAATAATGTTGCCTATGTCCCATCATCCGGGCAAGGTGGTGAGATGGCTTAGCCGATAGGGCTGAGATCGGATTCCGTGTGCTCACCTGGTGGATATGTCAGTTATTAATGAAACTCCCACAAAAATATGTACCTTATGTTTTTATGATGTAAATGGTGAGCTCATTCAGATTTCAGAGTTGCTTATGTATTCTGTCACACCCTTAATCCGATAGGGTGTGATGGGCACCCGACCCTTACCTAGGGCCGAGCGAACCCGCTGACTCTTATGACATTCATAACCATACTGGGCCCTTAGCCATAATATAAATACATAACGAAAGTTTTTCGGAAAGTCAAATATGCTTTTCATCCTTATCAAATCAAATAAAAATTTGTAACATATGAAACTTATAACACAATGCGTAATAATACATGCTTACATAGCCGCTTACATAACCGACATCTTATACCCACGACAATCGTCCGTAAAGTCTCTAACACGGAACGTGAAACCATAACATAATAACCGACTCCTACAAAGCCACCGAGAAAACGGAGCTCGCCAATCCGCCGGAACATCTTCTACTAATATCTTCAGCTCACCTGGGTGTACCTGCGCGGCATGAAACACAGCCCCCAAAGAAAGGGGGTCAATGAGGAATATGTACTGAGTATGTAAAGCATGAAACACGGTAAGCGGGATCAGACTGAAGTACAGAATATAGAAAATCATAAAACTTGCCTTTAAAACATAATCATGCATGTCGATGTCATAAAATCATTGTAAAAACATATAACGTGCCCCGGCCCTCTAATAAGGGACGCGGTGAGTAAAATCATAAAATCATCATATATACATATAACGTGCCCCGGCCCTCTAAGGAGGGACGCGGTAAGTAAAATCATGTAAAGAGTAAAGAAATCATATGCATGTACATGTAACGTGCCCCGGCCCTCTAAGGAGGGACGCGGTAAAGGGAATCATCATATGCCATCCTGGCCACCTCCCCCATATCATCATATCATATAACGTGCCCCGGCCCCGTTAGCAAGGGACGCGGTAAATATACGTGCCCCGGCCTCTAGTGAGGGACGCGGTGAACAATGCAATGAGGTGCACGAATACATGCCCTGGCCCGGGACGCAGTGAAAGACATATTGAGGCTGGCACGAGCAGAGTAGTGAGAAACCATATGCACATAAAATATTATCAAAGACTCAATGAAGTAATCATAAACGAATCGTCATTTGAAAATCGGGACAATAGTTATATCAAAAATCTTTCGGACGTCTCTAAAAACATAACATATATCATAAGCCTAGCAAAGTGTCGTAGAGGTCATGGCCATATGTCAAATCAATCCGAGCCCGCCTCGGAAAGTTACGAACCTTATTCACTTTAGGACTTTCCATAGACATTTCGAAGCGATCCGAGCCTTTCGTGAAAGTTACGTACGTTCGTAGTTTCGGAATCATTTAGGAACAAAACTCTTTGAAAATAAAACTTTCATACAACTTTTGAAATCTAGTCATGCAAAAACATAAGACCATAATTCAACTACATTGAGGATACGAACATCAAGAAACCAATAAGAGTTTTAGACATGCTCGGATCGCGAGAATAGAATTACCTCGAGCCTCGTGTCATAGCTTACTTACACTAAGACATGCCAAAGAAAGAAAGGTGAGCTTTACATACCTTATCCGCTTCCTACGCTAATCCGAACTTAAGTCTTGAGCTTCCAACAATCTACAATAATGCCATTAAGCATCAACCATCAATCATAATCATTTAAGAATCTAATACCAAATTAACACTTTATCTACGTAAATTTCGCAGCTTAGCCTCCGTAATTTTAACATCCCCAATAATTCATCTTGGCCAAATCAACAACCAACCAAACCAACAATCATATTTACAACATCAATAATCCATTCACAAAATATCCAAGACAATCCAACCCATGTCTTACTTCACCCGAAACTTCCAAATGCCATAAGAATAACCACAATACATTTCTCTCTTCCGAATTCATAAACTATATCAACAATTCCATACGTTAGCAACATCATTTTCATTAAAACAAGAAACCATATTAGAAGCACAATATCTTCCAAATCAGCCCACAAACAATTACAACTTCAATTTAGACCATTGAACCTTCGTTTTCATCACATAATTCACAACAAACAACAACCAATACACTACATAAAATTAGTTCATTATGTTCTACCAAAACAGCCCCTACACGGCCAAGTTTCCATTCTACATGATTCCATGAATATCATTCGTTTCTACATGTCAAAACATACACAAACCATCCCTAACAACATCAACCACTTGTTATCTATAGTCATACACTACTAGCATGCACGACTCGTATACCGTTATAAGTATAAAGACAAGACGTATGCATATCAAAGCTACCTAGCTCCCGAAGAGTTACAACCTTTAACAAGTTAATACCGCACAAAAGCCGCAAGGTCGTATATATATATATATAGGGGAACGTCCCAACAAAACATAAGCCGAGAAGGCTACCTTCATACACAAACCGCCATAATAAACATATATCTACGCGAGCCGGCAAGGCCGCCACTACAAATGGGTACGCCCCAAACACAAGTCATGTCCACACAACAAAACATCAACTACACATAGACCACACACATGTGACCACGTACCTCTAAGAGTGACAACGACATCATATGACGGACAGTGGCCCCGCCGTACCCCGAACAACAACATATATACATATCAAAAGGCTATACCACGAAACTATGCTCCGAACAAAGGAGCACTCGAAATAGCCGAGTAGATGTCCTAGGGGCGGATCTCCGAAACGAGCGTCCGCACCGCGGCATGAAACGCAGCCCCCCCCGAAGAAAGCGGGGTCGCACGGAATATGTACCGAGTATATAAAGCATGAAACAAGTAAAGAGAATCGTATCTATGACAAGGTGAACAGATTCAATGCAACAATCGCAGTTTCAAAACAAAACTTGCCTTTGAACATATTTCATCCGTATCGTTCTCATATCAATATCAACATAGTGTTTTATAATCAAAATTGCATAATCATTCTGTATATAACATATATAACGTGTCCCGGCCCTTTAGTAAGGGACTCGGTATTTATAATCATAACATCATAAACATAAACATATTCGTGTCCCGGCCCTTTAGTAAGGGACTCGGTAATAAGGAATATATGCCCTCCTGGCCTCCATCTCCAAATCATCATATCATCATATCATCATCATCATCATATATATATATATATATAACGTGTCCCGGCCCTCTAGTGAGGGACTCGGTGAATAGTATAATAGTTGTGCGCACGAGAACGTACCCTGGCCCGGAACTCAGTGAAGGATATAGCGGTAAGCACGAGCATAATAATAAGCAACCACATAAAAGTAAAACATCTTTGAGACTCAATGAAAAGTAAACTAAATCAGTTCTCGGACATCAGGACACTAATCACATTAAATTCTTTTCAATTACTATTATAAACTATATTAAGGAACGTTTCAGGATTCATGTACATGTATCACCCTAGCATGTTACATTTGATAAAAACTCAACATACCTATGCAATTCCTTTTAAGAAAAAGAACTCCTATACGTTACATACAAGTCAATCATGTAATAGATAGCGAGATCATAACTCGACCATTCCAACATTTTCAACATTAAGGATGAATAACAATCACATGTCATACTAGGAGTTAGAGAGTGGAGTTACCCCGAGGCTCGGATTATATCTTACTTACGTCTAGAACATGCCAAAAAAAGAAGGAAGGAGTAGGCTTTACGTACCTTTAGCGTTTAGTCGTATAATAACTTGTACTTGCTGCCCAACAACACTTATCCTATATCAAGATATCAAGAGCTACAATTAGTTTACAAAGGATTTTAACACGCACTCTGACGCTCACAATCCCTTTCAAACATTTAGACGACGTTTCGTTCGCATACAAACCAACTAGCGCTACAAGCTAACATTACTAATCATTCTTTCTTATATCATTCCAAACTTGTTTAACATGACTTAGGGGACTTTGGACAGCTTGTATATCATTCTATTCAGTCCCAACTCACGGCCAAACAGCCCATACAACAATACCATTTCACTTTTACTATATGTTCATAACAACATTCAACAACATTACTTCACTTCTAATACCCAAAACAGTCCACGGTTTTGGACTGCCTATACACCTCAACATGATTTGTTTCATTAACACCTTAATTCACACATTCAACATACATGCAATATACCACAATGTGCATAACAACAACAATCAAAACTTGGCACAAAACAGTCCATAAACTCCCCTAAAATAGCCCCCTTACACGGCTTCAATGCCATCCCTACAACTCCATGATTTTCACTCATTTATCCACACTACAACACCTTCAATCCATTTCCAATACATGTACAAGAAAACCAAACATAATTCCATTCAAATCTACAACACATGGCTCATTCAAACTTTAAGAAAACAGCCCAATTCTAACATGCACATCATAAACCAATTTCTACAATCTTGTTCAATTACATATGTTGACATACATTTATTTACCAACAATACATGCAAAATGGAACCACCCCTTGCTTCACCAAGCTCACGGCTCAACCTCAAATTCAACCACAACAACAATCCAACAACAACATGCATGAATTATACATTCAAATCTTCATACAACACAAGAACAATGATCATGCTTACCTTGCAATTTGTCCTTCAAACTTGGCCGAATCTTTAACTCTATTGAATGCTACACCTCCTTGTCTCTTCCCAACAACTACTACACGTCCTTATACACTTGATGAGGAGTTAATTTGCTTGGAAAATTAATTTTTTTGGATCAATTTGGAGAGGGTCATTCTCGGCTTGCTATGGCCGAGACTCTCTCTCTATCTCTTAATTTCTCTAACTTTGAAATGTTGAAATGAGCTTTAATTGAATTATGAATCAGCAATCCTCCTTATATATGCAGTCCACAAAGTTGACATGTGTCCCACCCAAGTTCTTAGCCAATAAGAGTTGGCCAAACCACAAGTGGGGCCCACACGGCCACTTAGGCTCACTAAGGATGTAATTAAGTTCTTAATCTCACTTAGTCATCCAATCTTGGTTAATTAACCCTTATTCTCCAATAATTTTCTTATACCAAACGAAATCCATAGGCAACTTGTGCATAGAAACGAAATCGGGAGGTGAAAACCCTTACCGGGAACCCTAAAACCGCTTTGTCTTTAACTTGTCGCACTTAGCTTTATAATGTCCCTATGTAAAGATACGGGACATAACATTCTTCCCCCCTTTAGGACATTCGTCCTCGAATGTTGTTCTAACCCCACCGGGTCTTATAAGAATCGGGGAAAAGGGTTCTTTTATTAATAGCACATAGATTGATCAGATCATTTACATATTTAAGCAAGGAGTTTAGATTACCCGCAAGCGTAATAAACAATTGGGGATATTTCTTCTTCATCTCCTCTCTTGCCTTCCTGTGTCATCTCTTCCCCGTTATTATTCCGCCACAATACTTTAACCGAAACCACATCTTTGGTTCGCAATCTCCCGATCCGACGGTCAAGTATAGCTATCGGATGCTCTTCATAGGACAACTTTTTCGTTACCCGAACATCATCTCGTAGGAAATACCCTAGACGGATCGCCTATACACTTCCGAAGCATGGACACATGGAACACCGGATGCACCGGCCCTAAATTAGCCGGTAGATCTAATTCGTAGGCAACTTTGCCTACCTTTCGGACAACCCGATAAGGTCCAATGTATCTCGGACTCAACTTTCCTTTCTTCTTACCAAACCTCATAACACCCTTCATGGGTGACACCTTCAAGAATACCCAATCGCCAACTCCGGAATTCTAGGTGTCGACGTCGATTATCGCATATGACTTCGTCGACTCGGGTCGCCGTAATCTCTCCCGAATAAGTTTCACCTTATCGACAAACCGCCGAATCATATCCGGGCCTATCAACTTAGTCTCACCCACGTCAAACCAGCCTATAGGTGATCCGCACTTTCGCCATATAGAGCCTCATATGGTGCCATCTGGATACTAGTATGGTAGTTGTTATTATACGCAAACTCGATAAGCGCCAAGTGATCATCCCAACTACCTCTGAAATCAATGACACAGGCCCGTAACATATCTTGTAGTGTCTGGATAGTACGCTCGCCCCCGTCCGTCGTCCTCCGAGGATGAAATGCCGTGCCGAGGCTCACCTCGGGTCCCCAATCCCTCTTGGAAAGATTTCCGTAAATTAGCGTAAACCGGGCTCCCCCCCGAGATAATAGCCGTAGGAACCCCATGCGTCTTACTATTTCCTTGATATATAGTCCGGCATAATCTTCCGCCGAATATGTAGTCCTAACGGCGTAAAATGAGCCGATTTCGTCAATCTATCAACGATGACCCGTACGCAGTCATACTTCCTTGGAGTGCGAGGTAGACCCGTGACGAAGTCCATATTGATTACCTCCCATTTCCGGTAGGAATCTCCATCTCCCGCAATAGTCCCCCGGCTTTTGATGCTCGGTCTTAACTCGCCGACAATTTGGACACCGAGCAACAAACTCTCGCTATATCTCTCTTCATGCCATCCCACCAATATGCATCTAAGGTCATGATACATCTTAGTTGATCCCGGATGAACGAGTAACGAGCACAATGTGCCTCCCCCATAACCTGTTGCCGTAACCCTGCAACCTCGGGTACACATAACCTGCCTCTGAATCGAAGTGCTCCGTCGGATGTAACTTCGAATGGGGTCTCACCTTTCTGATGTGTTGTATCTCTATAATGTACAAGAATAGGGTCCTCATACTGGTGCCTCTTTACCTCTTCTACAATAGACGACTCAAGCAACACCTCGCACAAATATTCTTTCACTTTCAGAATCCAACAAACGAACTCCCAGATTGGCTAATTGTCGAACCTCGTGGACTATCTCTTTCCTCCCTGGCGGTACATCTGCCAAACTGCCCATAGATTTACGGCTGAGTGCGTCTGCTACTACATTGGCCTTTCCTGGGTGATAAAGGATGTCAACATCATAATCTTTTAGCAACTCTAGCCACCTTCTTTGCCGCAAATTCAGCTCTTTTTGCTTGAAGATGTACTGGAGACTCTTATGATCTGTGTAAATGTCAACATGTACGCCATAGAGATAATGTCTCCATATTTTTAAAGCATGAATCACTGTCGCTAACTGTGTCATGGGTGGGGTAATTTCTTTCGTGCTTTTCGAGTTGTCGGGAGGCATAGGCTATAACTTGCCATGCTGCATCAACACGCAGCCTATCCCAACACCAGAAGCATCACAATAAATGACATAGCCATCCGGCCCCTCTGGAAGAGTTAGGACTGGAGCCGTAGTCAACTTATCTTTCAACAGTTGGAAGCTCCGTTCACAAGCTTCAGTCCACTGAAATTTAGCTGCCTTCTGTGTTAACCTTGTTAAAGGCGCTGAGATCGAGGCAAACTTTTCCACAAACCTCCTGTAGTAACCTGCTAGCCCGAGAAAACTACGTACCTCGCAGGTGTTGTAGGTCTAGGCCATGTCTTAACAGCCTCTATTTTCTGTGAATCCACCCGAATACCGTCAGCCCCAACAATGTGCCCCAGAAAGGCTACTGAAGTCAACCAGAATTCGCATTTAGAAAATTTAGCATATAATTTCTGATGCTGGAGGACCCTAAGTACCGTCCTCAAGTGGTCGGCATGCTCCCTTTCTGACCGCGAATAAATAAGAATATCATCAATAAATACAATCACAAACAGATCGAGAAATGGCTTGAATACTCGGTTCATTAGGTCCATGAACACCGCTGGAGCATTGGTCAAACCAAAGGACATCACCTTAAACTCATAGTGCCCATACCGGGTCCTGAATGCAGTCTTTGGAATGTCTGCCTCCTCACCCGCACCTGATGATATCCTGACCGCAAGTCTATTTTCGAAAAACACTTGGCACCCCGCAATCGGTCAAATAAATCGTCAATCCCGGGAAGGGATACCGTTCTTTATTGTTACTTTATTACCGCCTATAGTCAATACACATACGCGGCGACCCATCTTTCTTCCGTACAAATAATACCGGTGCTCCCCAAGGTGACGTACTGGGCCTGATGAAGCCCTTCTCTAATAAGTCTCTCAGTTGCTCCTTCAATTCCTTCAATTCTGCAGGTGCCATTCTATAAGGAGGAATAGATATAGGCTGGGTGTCTGGCAAAACGTCTATAGTGAACTCTACCTCACGCTCAGGTGGGAGGCCTGGAAGTTCATCTGGGAACACATCTGGAAATTCATTGACTACCGGGACTGACTGAAGAGTCGGTACTTCCGCTTTCGAGTCATGCACACGGACCAGATGATAAATATAGCCCTTCCTAACCATTTTTCTTGCCTTGAGGTATGAAATAAACTTACCCTCGGCGATGTCGTAATCCCCCTCCACTCTATAATCGGCTCCCCCGGGAACCGGAACCGAACTATTTTGCCTCTCGCAATCTACGTTAGCATAACAAGAAGCCAACCAGTCCATCCCCATAATAACATCGAACTCAGTCATATTTAGCTCGATTAAGTCCGCCTTGGTGCAACGATTATGTATAACCACCGAACAATTTCTATATACCTGCTTAGCTATAACCGAATCCCCTACAGGTGTAGCTACCTCGAACGGTTCTATAAATTCAGGTTTTATCCCAATTTTACCAACCACAAAGGGAGAGATATATGATAATGTAGAGCCTGGATCTATCAATGCATATACATCCTGGGAAAAGATCGATAATATACCTGTAACAACGTTTGGCGACGCCTCCTGATCTTGTCTGCTAGTTAAGGCATATATGCGGTTCGAAGGACCGCTGGAACTGGAAACTACGCCCTGGCCTGCTGGTGTCGGAATGCTTTGCCCTATAGGGCGCATAGCTGCCGAAGAGGAAGAACCAGCAACTGATCCGGTAGGCTGAGCTGCACCACCGGCATTACTGCCAAATCGACACTCCCTCATAGTATGGCCCTGACGGCCGCAAGAGAAACAAGCACCAGTAATACGACGACACTCCCCCGAATGACGCCTACCACATCGAGGGCACTGAGGTAAGGGTGGCCTCATCTGGACTGAATCCCTGCGCATCTGGAACCCGAAGTCATGGAGCTTTGACCGGCTCCCCGAATACCCCGTGCTTTCGTCAAACCTCCTACCCGTGGATCGTGGAGGTGCGCACTCCGTGCCGCCGAGAAAAATATCTACCCCCGCCGCCGCCGCGTCGGGGGCCGCCCTCCCCGAAACTCACCAAAATGCCCGCCGACCTAGCCCTCTTATGTTGACCCCGATCATGCTCTCTATCGGGTCGACGCCCCCTACGTCGGTCCTCAACCCCCTGTGCATATGCTTGCACCCGAACGATGTCCATACCGGGTTGAGAAGCCATTGCCAAACAACCATCAATCAAGTACAGATCCAACCCCATTACATAACGATGTACCCTATCGCCCATGTCAGCTACAATAGTGGGCGCATACCGGGCCAACGAGTCAAACTCGAGACTATAATCTCGAACACTTCTGCCATCCTGTCTCAAGTGTAGAAACCTATCAACTCTAGCTCGCCTCACCTCCGGAGGCAGAAAATGGCCCATAAAGGCCTCCACGAACTCGTCCCACACGGCTGGAGGAGCATCCTCGCCCCTGGACAATTCCCAGGACTCATACCAGTTAACAGCCACATCACGTAATCGATACGAAGCCAACTCCAACGTACCGCCTCCGCAGCTCTAATTACCCTCAATGTGCGCAACATCCGTCTGATAAAATCCCCGTGGATCCTCCGCTGGCCGTGACCCATAAAACTCTGGGGGGTTACATGTCAAGAAGTCACGAACCCTTAAACTATCATATCCGTCCGCATGATCACCTCCGCATCCGTGTCCGCGAGCCCGCCCCGACACTAATCTAGTCAATAGCTGTACTGCGTCCCTCATAGCTCTATCCTCCGCCCCGCCGGGGAGCCGAAGGCTCCGTGCCGGAATCCCGTGAGCCGGTGGTGGGGGGCGCTCCCCGATCCGTCGCTCTAGGCTCCCCCGATAATGGTGGTGTAGCGGAGCTCGCCGACCGGAGTCCAACCTCGTACGATCGAGCATAGGCTCTAGTAGTCCTCCGGCTCGACCGGTCTCCCCGACTATTGTCTTGCCCTTCCGGGCGGGCCGTCGCCTTCTTCGGAGGCATCGCCGTAAACATAACAATCCGTCGTGAAAGGAATCATCCTAATGATACAGCTCTATCGCACGATCTAGAATCAAGAAGGAAAGATGATATCCTAAATGCCCCGTAGCTTCCCCTCGTTTATAAATGTGGTGCACAACACATCGATAAACAAGATTCTACTAGACACGGTCTGTGGACACTCCGAGGATTAACCGCTCTGATACCACTTTTGTCACGACCCAATCCCGTAGGCCATGACTAGTGCCCGAGCTGGACACTCGTATACACTTGTTATCTATAGTCATACACTACTAGGATGCACGAACTGATATGAGTAGAAAGACAAGACGCATGCATATCAAGCTACCTATCTCCTGAAGAGTTACAACCTTTAACAGTTAATACCGCACAAAAGCCGGCAAGGCTGTCATATATATATAGGGGAACGTCCCAACAAAACATAAGCCGAGAAGGCTACCTTCATACACAGCTGCCATAATAAACATATATCTACGCGAGCCGGCAAGGTCGCCACTACAAATGGGTACGCCACAAACACAAGTCATGTCCACACAACAAAACATCAACTACACATAGACCCACACATGTGACCACAGACCTCTAAGAGTGACAACGACATCATAGGACGGGATAGGGCCCCGCCGTACCCTGAACAACAACATATATACATATCAAAAGGCTATACCCGAAACGTGCTCCGAACAAAGGAGCACTCGAAATAGCCGAGTAGATATCCTAGGCCGGCGGATCTCCGAAACGAGCGTCCGCACCGCGGGCATGAAACGCCCCCCCGAAGAAAGGGGGTCGCACGGAATATGTACTGAGTATATAAAGCATGAAACAAGTAAAGAGAATCGTATCTATGACAAGGTGAACAGGATTCAATGCAACAATCAGAGTTTCAAAACAAAACTTGCCTTTGAACATATTTCATCTGTATCGTTCTCATATCAATATCAATATAGTGTTTTTATAATCAAAACCGTATATAACATATATAATCATTCCGTATATAACATATATAACGTGTCCCGCCCTTTAGTAAGGGACTCGGTAATAAGGAATATATGCCCTCCCGGCCTCCATCTCCAAATCATCATATCATCATATCATCATCATCATCATATATATATATAACGTGTCCGGCCCTCAGTGAGGGACTCGGTGAATAGTATAATAGTTGTGCGCACGATAACGTACCCTGGCCCGGGACTCAGTGAAGGATATAGCGGTAAGCACGAGCAGAATAATAAGCAACCACATAAAAGTAAAACATCTTTTGAGACTCAATGAATAGTAAACTAAATCAGTTCTCGGACATCAGGACACTAATCACATTAAATTCTTTTCAATTACTATCGTAAACTATATTAAGGAACGTTTCAAGATTCATGTACATGTATCACCCTAGCATGTTACATTTGATAAAAACTCAACATACCTATGCAATTCCTTTTAAGAGAAAGAACTCCTATACGTTACATACAAGTCAATCATGTAATAGATAGCGAGATCATAACTCGACCATTCCAACATTTTCAACATTAAGGATGAATAACAATCACATGTCATACTAGGAGTTAGAGAGTGGAGTTACCCCGAGGCTCGGATTATATCTTACTTACGTCTAGAACATGCCAAAAAGAAGGAAGGAGTAGGCTTTACGTACCTTTAGCGTTTAGTCGTATAATAACTTGTACTTGCTGCCCAACAACACTTATCCTATATCAAGATATCAAGAGCTACAATTAGTTTACAAACGATTTTAACACGCACTCTGACGCTCACAATCCCTTTCAAACATTTAGACGACGTTTTGTTCGCATACAAACCAACTAGCGCTACAAGCTAACATTACTAATCATTCTTTCTTATATCATTCCAAACTTGTTTAACATGACTTAGGGGACTTTGGACAGCTTGTATATCATTCTATTCAGTCCCAACTCACGGCCAAACAGCCCATACAACAATACCATTTCACTTTTACTATATGTTCATAACAACATTCAACAACATTACTTCACTTCTAATACCCAAAACAGTCCACGGTTTTGGACTGCCTATACACCTCAACATGATTTGTTTCATTAACACCTTAATTCACACATTCAACATACATGCAATATACCACAATGTGCATAACAACAACAATCAAAACTTGGCACAAAAAGTCCATAAACTCCCTAAAACAGCCCCCTTACACGGCTTCAATGCCATCCCTACAACTCTATGATTTTCACTCATTTATCCACACTACAACACCTTCAATCCATTTCCAATACATGTACAAGAAAACCAAACATAATTCCATTCAAATCTACAACACATGGCTCATTCAAACTTTAAGAAAACAGCCCAATTCTAACATGCACATCATAAACCAATTTCTACAATCTTGTTCAATTACATATGTTGACATACATTTATTTACCAACAATGCATGCAAAATGGAACCACCCCTTGCTTCACCAAGCTCACGGCTCAACCTCAAATTCAACCACAACAACAATCCAACAACAACATGCATGAATTATACATTCAAATCTTCATACAACACAAGAACAATGATCATGCTTACCTTGCAATTTGTCCTTCAAACTTGGCCGAATCTTTAACTCTATTGAATGCTACACCTCCTTGTCTATTCCCAACAACTACTTGTTACATCCGGTATTTTTGCGTAATTGAAAAATTCGGAATTAACTTTGAGTTGTAAGGAATAAGGTCATGATTGGATTTTTTTTTTACATGTGCATGCCGGTTGTGGAAGTATGAATGCGGAACCAATGGAGAAGGCCTAAGGGCAAAATTGGAAATAATTATGACTTGGGAGGAATAAGGTCACATGTTGATTTGAACTTATATATGTGTGTTGGTTATAAAGGAATATTAATGCGGAAGTGTTGAAAAATGCCAAGGGCAAATTTGGAATTTTAGAAATTTGTTTTGGAAATTACAAGCGTGATCCATAAGTCATTGGGCTCAAAAAAAAAAAGAAAAATTAAAGCCCAAACTATAGGGGTGGCCGGCCAACATGGCTTGGCCCAACCCATGGAAATGGTCATATGCCATGCACATGATTAATTAATATAAGGAGGAACAACTCTAGAATTTTCAAGAAAATCACAACAAAACAAAGAAGAAGGAAACAAGAACAAGAGAGGAAAAAGACCACCCCATATTCGGCCAAAGAGGGGAAAAAAGAGGACCAAGAAATCTTGTCCAAAAAAATTATTTCTTCACATGTTTCCACTAATTTGAAGACCCTCTTTAACATGGTATGATTGGTTTGGGAGAAAGAGCATTCAATTCTCCAAGTTGACAAGTTGTTTCATTGAAGAAGTTTGAAGAGAAAGGTAAGAATTCATCCTTTCTAATTACGTTTTTGAAGGTTTGTTTGTGTTATAGTATATGTGAATGAGTTGAAAGTATGGAAATAAGGAAGTTTGCATGTTAAGTGTGCATGCATGTAAGTGGCCGTGTGTGTGTGTCATTGTATAGATAAAATGAGTTGAATTTTATGTTGCAATCTAGTTGTGAATATGGTGTAATTCATATTGGAGATGAAAGTAGAATGAATTGGGTTGATTTGAAAAATATGGAGGTTGGCCGTGAGCCATGGGTAAATTGGAATGGTGATGAATTATGTTGTTTAATGTGTTAGTTGTGTAGTTGTGATCCTTACAATGTAAGTGAAGGAAAAATAATGTAAGTTTGTTTAGAGATGGAATGTGGAAGCTTATGTCGTTTAGTACGATTTTACGAAAATATGAAAATGAAGGGCTTAAGGTGCAAATCATGATTAATGTTGATGAATGTGGAAGATGGAAACGTGCTATGAACTTGTATGTTAAAGATTAGAAGAATTGAATAAGTTATGGTTTCGGTGGAACTCTTGTATAAATTATGAAATAATGCGAAATGCTTCCGAATTATATTTGAATGGTCTTGAATGATTAAATGAGTATGAAAATGTTGATATTAGTTAAAAATGTGAAGTTAGTTGGGAGTTGTTGCTTTATGAAGGAAGAAGATTATTTATGTTAGTAAGTGATTCTAATTGATAATTGTGGTTGTTGTTGGGTTGTTGTTGATTATTTTGAGCCGAGTCGAATCTCGGGGGTGTCATATTTATAGGGGAAGTGCTGCCGAAATTTCGGTAGCCAAGTGTAGCCAAAGATTGAAACGTTAACTTTCATGAATAGTAATTTGGTAAAAATGACCATTTGCAGTTTTTAGACGAAACGGGGATTGAGATTTGACAAGCGTGAGACGCAATCCAGGTATGTAAAGCTTACCTACTCTTTGTTTGGCATGTCCTAGACCTACTAGGTCAAGAACGGAACCTCGGGAATAATTCTGCTCCTAGAAATCCGATTTTGATTTTGGTTACTATTCATTCAGCGTAATTGATTCATAATGCTCATCTTTGGACATAAGAGTACGTAAACTTTCGTGAATGACTCCGAATCACTTCGGAACTTCTACGGATAATTTTATGGAGCCTAGTATCTGTGATTTATGTTCGCCGCCTCGACTCGACCCGAGGTGGGCCCGCAAGTCCCGAAACTCCCCTTATTCGATCCATTTGATTCGTTTTGGTCCAACATGAAAAGAAACGTCTGTCCACGACTCTAAGATCCGTTTGAAGTATACGGTGTAAATATTTGACCGCTCATTACTATATTTGACGCTAAACTTTTCGGGAATGACTTACGGCATATTTTTCAAAGGATTGTTAAAGTAAAAGCCCGTAGCAATTGATACCAGTCCCGATTGATTCAATACTTATTTCGAGGCTTCTAATGTCACTGTGTATTTGTATATGACCATTTGTGTCGGGTTCTGGAGTCTATTTTATTTGATATGCATATGGTTTCTGCACTACTCTACTCGTGCCGACTATTATGATCTCGTTCGCCGGTACCCGGGCCGGTTTTGTGATCGTGCGCCCTATGACATATTCGGAAGTATGATGTGTTACGGTTTCCGTGACCTCGCCATAGGGCCGGTTACCGTTTTGGAGTTATGATGTGATATGGCCTTGGTTATGTTTGATGATGTGTCTGATATTGTGATTTGTTCGGAGATGTGCGGAGATTTGAAAACTTCCGGAGTATGATGTGTTGTGGCACCAGCGTCAAGGGGTGACCACGTTCCTGAGCCTTATGCATGATTTCTATTTGCATTATGTATATCTGTATCTCGCACAGGTTGGATCCGTTATATTTGTATCTGTTTCCGTATTTCCCTGACACCAGTTATGCTTTGGATTACGGTACCTTCCGCTTTACATACTCAGTACTTGTTTCGTACTGACCCCCTGTTCTTCGGGGGCTGCGTTTCATGCCGCGCGGTGTGTGTGCTCCGCGCGACACGCCGCGACTTACGACTCTTGTCTCGCTGTTTGAGAGGCTCCTTTGATCCGGAGCTTATACTTTTGGTATATTTCTTTGCTGTTGTATATTCTGTACATTTGTGACTATCCGGGTACGGCGGGGCCCTGTCCCGTCACATGTTCGTATGTTTTGTTATGTTTGTAGAGGCCTGTAGTCATGTTTGTGGGTCGTGGGTCCAGTCTGTTTGTATGTGATCTCGGTTTGTCTGCATATGACTCCGATTTGCATCCTTGAGCGGCCCGTATGTTTGTTTGCGTGTGTGTGTGTCTGGGCGATGTACATTCCGCCAACTTTGATTTGGATATGATGTTTTGACACGGGCGACCGCTTAGGACTGCATTTGTGTAATATCTGCTTTCGATTTTCGGTACGAGCAATGTATGTAAAAATCTGAACGCGTAGCATTATGAAGATTTGATTCGTCAGTTCGTTCGGGTGCCTAGGTAGGGCACCGGTCATGGCCCACGGGGTTGGGTCGTGACACTACTACACGTCCTTATACACTTGATGAGGAGTTAATTTGCTTGGAAAATTAATTTTTTGGATCAATTTGGAGCAGCTCATTCTCGGCCAGCTATGGCCGAGACTCTCCCTCTCTATCTCTTAATTTCTCTAACTTTGAAATGTTGAAATGAGCTTCTAATTGAATTATGACTCAACAATCCTCCTTATATATGCAGTCCATAAAGTTGACATGTGTCCCACCCAAGTTCTTAGCCAATAAGAGTTGGCCAAACCACAAGTGGGGCCCACACGGCCACTTAAGCCTACTAAGGATGTAATTAAGTTCTTAATCTCACTTAGTCATCCAATCTTGGTTAATTAACCCTTATTCTCCAATAATTTTCTTATACCAAACGAAATCCATAGGCAACTTGTGCATAGAAACGAAATCGGGAGGTGAAAACCCTTACCGGAACCCTAAAACCGCTTTGTCTTTAACTTGTCGCACTTAGCTTTATAATGTCCCTATGTAAAGATACGGGACATAACAGCTAGGACTCCACTTGCAAGAACGGATGGTTTTCTTGTTCCAACAATTACTCCACGTCGACGAGGACCTCCCATTTAGTAGAAAGGCTAGAAGAAAGGAATTTTTCATGACCAAAATTGAGGGGCCAAGTTCGGCCAGCCCCTATGGCCGAATGCCCACTCTCTCTTTTCTTCCATCTTTCTTGAGTTTTCTAGACTTTGCAAATGATGAATTTGTCTTCCTTTTCATGACTTATTCACATATATATATATATATATATATATATATATATATATATATATATATATATATATATATATATATAAATGGGGGCACATGGCCGGTCATGTGCCCTTTATTTTCCTCCAATTTTTCTCAAATTTTCTAGAATTTTCATAAACTATAAAAGATGAATTGTAGTCTTGCTTAGTCATTCCATACATGTGTATATATATATAGCTCCACAAATATGTAATGTACACATATGCCATCTCATGGCATGAAAATATTGGCCAACCATGGGTGGGGCCCACTTTCCCCTATACATGGCCACTTTGGCCTTTCATGGCTATTTCATGAAATAATTTTTCCAAATTCCAAGTGGCCCTTACTTTTCTTTATTCCAATTTTACCCTTAATGCTCCATACCAATAAAGGATGAACGTGCAACTTATGCATTCTTAACAAAGCCGAAAAAATTTAACCTTGTCCTTAACTTTCCGCAACTTACCCGGAATGTCCCGACGTACGAAATACGGGATATAACATATTCATGCCTTATTCATATTGTTATTGGGTTGCCTGGCATAACCTAAACTGTAGGGCCACGAATAAAGTACCGAGTATGTAAGGCAAAATATAACATAAGATAGACATGAAGATAACATAGGGATAAGAAGGCCGTTATGGGCATCATCATCATAATATCATATATGTATAGATGCATGAGTATGATAAGGAAACATATAGAGCCTATCGGAGTGATGTAAGGTCATTGCACCTCCGATTCCATTATGAACATCACTACTATTATTACATGACTCAAGGATTATACATAATAAAATGCTTGAAACAATACTATAAGGCAATAAACGACATGAACATCCCTAACTACTAAGAGCGGATTTCATTATGGAATATGTGTTTTGTTATGTTCATTCACTTTAGATCATGCCAAAGAAGAAATGATTAGCCTTAGCATACCTCAATCTCCTTTTTTTCCATAGTACTTCCGCAGAAGCCCACGATACGCTTAATCTACATAATACAACAAGGACCTTAATTAGAGTCGAGAAGGAACTAAGTTATAACTCTAAGCTAGTAGCTTGTCCATGTAAATTTGGGCAGCATCCTCCCTATAATATTGACTTCCTCCAACTTCACATGTAAAAAAAAAAAAACAATCAGAGAAATACAACAAGCATAACACCAACAACTAGGAACAATATATCAATAACAAGTCACCAATATCTCACGACGAGCGGCAAGCTCGGATTGGAACCCATTTCATCCCTTATGAACTTCTTACTTTAACTCAATAATATCTATAACAAGATGACAAGTACCTTCATCAAGAATTCCATCCTTATACTGTACAAAAGTAACAAGAAAACAAGTCATGAAACTCAACAATCCCAAATTGCATATGTACAACTAGTTTATGCTTTCTTCAACCATTTACATCAAGGAACATGAAAAATAACCTTAAGCACAAGTAAGAGAGTATTATAATTACCTTATATAGTAGCCACAACTCAAAATCCAAGCTTGATTTAGCTTACAACTACCCTTATTGACAACACAACATCATAGGGGTAGTTTTCTTGTGATTCCCACACTCTTTACCTTTGATTTGAGTTGATTAGGCTTGAATTCACTCATGAACCTCAACGAACTGTTAATAGGGTTTTAGGAGAGTTTAGGGTCATGGTTCAGGAGAAAAATGACTAAAAATGAACTCCCAACACAATATAACAAAAAGTAAATCGGCCACTGCCTTATTTTTACAGCCACTTTGATGGGCCGCCAAATAGAAAACGGTCTGCCAAATTGGACCGTAAAATGGGCCACCCAAACAGACCCCACTAGAGCCATTTCACAGTAGGGAGCCACCATTTGACGGTCTGTGAAAGATTTCACGCTCGGTAAAAATTGACCGTGATATAGGATTTTGTGACGAACTTCTTTTCTTTAATTTGTTTCACTCGGAAACCTTATGATACATACTTAACACTTGCTTAGCACCTTCCATAGCCTTATAGAGGTTCCATGACCTCTATGGATTTTTTTTTTTTTTTTTTTTTTTTTTTTTTACTTATGATGCAAACGACGTGAAAAATTTCAAGGTGTAACATCCTTCACCCCTTGGGAAAAATCGCCCTCGAATATTAAGGCGTATAGGGGCATATTTCATGATCCAATCGGAGGGCCATGACGGGCACCCGGAGCTAACCTACGGAGCACCTCCCTACTACATCTCATAGTCACATCTAGATGGGCCGTAAGGATAGCTGACAAAAATCATAACTTGAAAGAGACACCATTTCAATAAAGATATGCTTGTCTATATAAACATCATAACCTATGCCCTTATGTACAAGGCGACAAGGCTGCCAAAATGATATACAAAACATGAACCAATGAGATTACAAAACATCTAACTATATACATCTGTCTACGAGCCTCTATATGGAATCCATAACCTCATAAAGATGGGACAGGACCCCTCCATGCCCATATCTACACAAAAGAATAGTATCAACTAATTTGCAGCTCCGAAACAAATGGAGCACGACTGTACAATCACTGAAGAAGCAACCTAGGGGTCTGTTCCGTCTCCCTGTCTTCCTGTGTGCATGAACGCAGGGTCCACAAATAAAACGACGTTAGTACGAATAATGTACTGAGTATGTAAGGCATGCATAACAGCATAATGAAAAAAAATATGAAGACAACATGAGGTAAAAAGATCAATTTATACCTCTTGAGGCGACTGTCATGCATATTTAACCTTTCTCTAAAGCAAACATTCCATACGTACACATATATTGATACCTCAACTGGCCATATAGGCCCAGTGTTACCCATACCCGGCCATACTAAGGCTTGGTGCTATCCATACCCGGCCATAACAAGGCTCGGCGTTATCCGTACCCAACTACAGTGGTGTGCACAATAGATATCGTATCCGGCCATATAGGCTCAGTGCCAGAAAATAACTACATATATATAAGTCATACATAAGTATCCAAAGGAAGCATTACAACTCTATCGGGGTGACATAAGGTCGGTGAACCTCCGATTATCGTTATGGAACCATCATTATCACTATATTTTCTCATTAGTGTCAATTATCATAAGATGAGATCAACAACGAGGAACAAGATCAATACCATCATAAGAGCATCAAGAACTATAAGCTTCTAGCATTGGTAGGACTAGGGACATTTTGGATATCATACATATATAGGTTCACAACAAAGGAATCATGCCTTAAGAAAGAGAGGTTTAGCCTTAACATACCGTTATGTCTTCTTAACTACTTAACGTTTCTACTTCCAAGATCAAAAATCTACATTCAAGAGGATTCATACTAAGGTTTAGTCTTCAAAATACTCTTAAGTTCAAACTAGAGAAATTAGAGAGTTAGCGAAATTTGGGCAGCACTTCCCTTATTCTATCGACTTCCACCAAATTCCAAAACAACTCCCAAACAACAATAATAACATCAACAATACCATAGTCAAGGAATTATATTAAAATTAATCTTAAATCAATCCAAAATATCCTTCCAAAATCACTTCATAGTCATCAACTCAATTCAAAACTTTATGACTTCTCAACTATGATTCTTTCTTCTCCAAGACTTGCTAAACCTTTAAACCAACTCAATCACGTAAATAAGATGCAGAACATACCTTTTAAAAGAAGAAATTCTCCTTACTCAACTCCTTCCAAGACCAAGTTAATCACAACCTTGAGTTGAAGTAAGAATAATCTTCTTCCATGGATTATTTTGAGGTTTTTGATGTTTTGATCTTCTCTTTTGATGGTGTGGAAGGTTTTAAAGTATTGTGGAACCTTCAAGAACTCTCTAATAATGTGGGGAAATAAGTGTGGGAGGTGGATATGAAAAATGGGGTCTTTTGGGGTTTTAAAAGGGCTGAAAATCGCCCCCCCCCCCCCTCCCGGTTCCGTGTTGCGGAGAGTATGCGGCACCACATACTCAGTATGCGGACGCATACTCCCTCCACAACATGGGGTGATGTTGGGAAGTGGGCTCAGCCAATTTGGTGAGTTTTTGTCCTATATGCTGCACAACATACTGAGTATGCGGCCGCATATTGCCCAAATTTTCCAATTTTCGCGAAAATGCGTTCTTTTCGATTTCGTTTGACCTCCAATCCTAATGGAACCTTCTTGGAACTTGTATAAAACTTCATTAATCATCTAAGGAGACTTATAACTCCCCATCAATGTAATGCTAAGAAATGTATAACTCAAATAACACAAAATCTTTCCAAAACATAACTCGAGTTTCCAATCCTTCAACGAACTTACTTCCGCCGATTCATTTAACTCTGAAACTTTAAGGTACATACTTAAAATTATTGGATACTCTCGTTAAATTTTTAAGGGTTTCATGTCCACTTTAGGCTTCTGTTAGTTTATTCATAGTACAAACGACACAAAATTTCCAAAGTGTAACATTCTTCCCCTCTTAAGAACATTCGTCCTCAAATGTTAAACTCTTTAGGGATCCTATAAAAATTTTGCCAGCGTTTCCCCTGTAAATATAGCACTACCATCTTTTATAACAACCCAAAATATTCAATGCCTCACAGGGCTACAACAACAATAACGGCCCCACACGACCAAGAAATCATAAAAAGAAAGCATTACGCACCTGAAGACAATGATGTTTCTGTCTCAACCTTCTCTGGAAGTGGAAACAAATGTGGATACCTAGACATCATATCTTTCTCAGCCTCCCAAGTCATCTGTTCCCTATTATTGTTTCTCCTTAGAACTTTAAGTGAAGCTACATCTTTAGTTCTTAGTCTTCGAACTTGTCTCTCTAGAATTGCAATGGGAACTTCTTTGTAAGATAATTGCTCGGTGACCTGGACATCATCCACAGGTACAATTCAGGAAGGATCTCCAATACACTTATGAAGCATTGACACATGGACAACCGAGTGGACTAACTCCAGGTCCGAAGGTAGATCTAACTCATGAGCCACCTGACCTATCTTGCGTACAATCTTGTAAGGCCCAATATACCGAGGACTAAGCTTACCCATCATACCAAATCTCATCCTTCATAGGTGATACCTTTAAATATATCCAATCATTAACTTGGAATTCTAGATCTCGTCGGTGATTATCTGCATAGGATTTCTGACGATTCTGAGCTACCAACAATCGATCCTGAATAAGCTTGACGTTTTCCACTGCTTGCTGGATCAAATATATCCCTATTAACTTAGTCTCTCCCACTTCGAACCATCCAATTGGCGATCTACACTTGCGCCCATATAAAGCCTCATACGGGGCCATCTGGATGCTAGAATGATAACTATTGTTATAAGCGAACTCAAAAAGCAGTAAGTGATCATCCACACTACCTCCAAAATATAACACACATGCTCGTAGCATATCTTTATGAGTCTGAATGGTATGCTCATCTGAGTGGTACGCTCAGCTTATCCATCAGTCTGTGGGTGAAATATTGTGCTAAGACTCACATGAGTCCCCAAACCCTGTTAGAAAGACTTCCAGAAGTTAGTTGTAAATTGCGCACCCCTGTCGGAGATAATAGATACCGGAACACCATGGAGTCGTACTATTTCCTTGATATAAAGCTTTGCATAATCCTCAGCTGAGTACGTAGTTATGACTGGTAGAAAAAAATGAGCTGATGTTGTAAGCCTATCTACAATTATCCATATGGAATCATACTTACACTGAGAACGAGGCAAGCCTATAATGAAATCTATATTAATTACTTCCCATTTCCAAGTCGGAAGCTCCATAGCTTGTAACAATCTGCCAGGCTTCTGATGCTCGATCTTTACTTGCTGACAATTAGGACATTGAGCTACGAACTCTGCTATGTCTTTCTTCATTCCATCCCACCAATAATTTGACTTAACATCATGATACATCTTTGTTGCTCCCGGATGAATAGAATAACGGGAACAATGAGCTTCTCCCAAAATCTGGCGACGTAACCCTGCAACATCAGGAACACATAATCTGCCTCGATATCTGAGAACTCCATCTGCAGAAATCTCAAATGGCGACTTTTCTTCTGAGGAATTGTGTCTCTGTAATGAATTAATATGGGATCCTCATATTGGTGCTCTTTCACCTCAACTACTAATGATGAAACAATTGAATTTTGAATAGCAACTCCCGTATTGCCCTAGTCTATTAATCGAACTCCCAAACTAGCTAACTGTTGCAGCACATGACCTAACTCCCTCTTTTCTGGCTGAACATCACATAAGCTGCCCATGGATCTAAGGCTAAGGCAATCGACTACGATGTTCTCTTTCCCTGGGTAATATAGGATGCTTACATCATAATCTTTCAATAACTCCAACCATCGCCTTTGCCATAAATTAAATTCTTTCTGCTTGAAAATATACTGAAGACTCTTGTGGTCTATATAAATATTGACATGAACGCCATACAAATAATTCCTCCACATCTTCAATGCATGAATCACCACAGCCAACTCTAGTTCATGGGTCGGGTAGTTTTTCTCTTATTTCTGCAACTGCCTTGAAGTATAGGCAATAACTTTACCGTGCTGCATCAACACATAACCTAACCCAATGCCTGAGGCATCACAATAAATAAACTAACCCTCCAATCCTTCTGGAAGTGATAGAACTGGGTTTGAACTCAATCTATTTTTCAACTCCTGAAAACTGCGCTCACAAGCATCCGTCCATTGAAATTTTAGTTGGATTCTAAGTCAGCTTCGTCAGTGGCGCAGAAATAGAAGAAACGCCTTCTACGAATCTTCAGTAATAACTTGCCAAGCCTAGAAAACTAAAAACTTGTATAGGTGTTGTAGGCCTCGGCCAAGTCTTCACATCTTTAATCTTCTGGGTATCTATTCGAATACCATTAGTTGAAATAATGTGTCCCAGAAAAGTCACAGAATTCGACCAGAACTCACATTTTGAGAACTTTGCATATAGCTCCCGAGCCTGAAGAACTCTAAGCACGGCACGTAAATGATCTGCATGTTCTGCCTCAGATCGAGAATATATCAGGATATCATCGATAAACACAATCACAAACAAATCTAGGAAAGGCCTAAACACAATATTCATCAAATCCATGAACACCGCCGGTGCATTAGTCAATCCGAACAACATTACTCGAAACTCAAAATGACCATATCTAGTTCTGAAGGCTTTCTTCGGAATGTCCTCCTCCCTGACTCTCACCTGGTGGTACCCTGATCTCAAATCTATCTTTAAGAACTATTTGGCACCCTGCAACTGATCAAATAGATCATCAATCCTTGGAAGCAGATATTTGTTCTTTATTATCACCTTATTCAGCTGCCTGTAATCAATACACATTCGCAAAGAACCATCTTTCTTTCTTACAAACAACATAGGTGCTCCCCATGGTGATGAACTAGGCCTGATAAAGCCTTTTTCTAGCAAATCTTTTAATTTCTCTTTCAACTCTCTCAATTCTGCAAGTGCCATTATTTAAGGAGGAATAGATATTGGTTTAGTATCTAGTAGCACATCAATGGCAAAATCAATCTCTCATTCTGGTGGAAGGCCTGGAAGCTCATCCGGAAATACATTCGGAAACTCATTCACTACTGGGACAGATTCAAGAGTTGGTGGCTTTGCTTCCGTATCATGAATTCAGACTAGATGATAAATACACCCCTTAGTAATCATCTTCCTTGCCTTGAGATAGGAAATACACCTAACTCTCGAAGATGTTGTATTACCCTTCCATTCTAGAACTGGCTCTCCTGGAAACTGGAACGAACCATTTTTGCCCTACAATCAACATTGGCATAATAGGAAACCATCCAATCCATACCCATGATGACATCAAAATCTACCATCCTCAACTCAATCAAATCTGCCATGGTGCGCCGATTATAGACTATAACCACACAATTTCTATATACCCGACTAGCTATCACTGGGTTACCAATGGGTGTAGACACTTCGAAAGATTTAATTGACTCAGGTTTCACCCCAAATTGACCAGCAATATAAGGACTAACATATGACAATGTACAACCTAGATCAATCAATACATATATGTCACGAGAAGATACTGATAGTATACCTATGAAATCATCGGGGGAAGACTCAAGATCCTATCGTCCAGCCAGTGTATAAATACGGTGCTGAGGACCACTCGAACTGGACACTCCTCCTCTACCTATACCACGGCCTGTTGGTATCTATGAGCTTTGCCCCGGAGGGCGTACAGATGATGAAGAGCATGCTGCTGATCCTATGGGCTGGACCATACCTCTACCACCTCACGATGGACAGTCACATATAATATAGCCTGGCTGACCGTAGGCATAACAAACATCTGAACGTAATCAGGATTTTCCCCAATGTAGTTGACCATACAGAGTACATCGTGGTAAGGGCGGTCTCATTTGGCCTGAATCACCCCTATACTGAGAACCTGAAGATCTGAAACTCTGATCCGATCAGGAGTGAATAGGTCGATCAAATCTCTAACCCGCAAATCGTGGAGGTGCACTAGTCGCTGAATGGCCAGACTGCCTAGAATACTGCTGCCTCTGATCCCCTCTGAACTCACTAATAGGACCTGAGGTGTCACACCCCGACTTTACTAGGGTGTGATGGGCACCCGACCCCATGTACGGAGCCGAGCGAACCCGCTGACTTATATTACATACGTAACCTCTTTAAAATTCTACATCAATAAGAAGTGGAAAACATAGTAAGGATATAATTTTTTTTTTTTTGAAAAAAAAAACAAAGTCTGGCTATGTGAAATCTGTAACACAAAATATAAGGACACATCGACTGACGGAGCCACTGACAGACTGACTCCCAATACCCACGACTCTGTCTGCAAAGTCTCTAACTCCGTACAAGACATCATGGCATAGCACGCTGACTGGGCTACACTCCGGACAAACGGAGCTCGCCAACTTCGGCTCGAAACATCTTCTATGCTAGCTTCGCATCATCCGGGTGTTCCGCGCGACACGAAACGCAGCCTCGAAGAGGGGTCGCACGAGCTATGTACCGAGTATGTCGTGCAGAATAGCAACATAGTAAGAGATACAAGCATGAATAATAACGAGGATATCATATCGTGAGGTAAAGGAATAACCTGTACATATGAACAATAACTGCATGGAAACATAGAACATATCATAGGATAGCAGAGTAACCTGTGCATATGAGTGCCCCTGGGGGCGGATACTATGCATGCTTGTCTGGTCATATGGTATCATGGCGCCGAACAAGTCGGCTCGCCCATATTGCGCCGAAATACTCCGGCTCGCCCATAAATCCCGCGTCCGGGCATCCCGTGTCCAGGATGATAAGCCAGCTGACTAGGTGGCAATGAAACATGTTTCCCTTCCCATTCCCCCATGTATCCCTTCCCCCACCCCATGTATTGTGTATAGCATTACGAGAGCCCAAAGAAAGTCATGTATCCATCGAAGTGATGAAAGGTCGGAGACCTCCGATCGCATTATGGAGTAATCATGGTCGCTTTGTCTCACCTTGAGGGAACAATTATTCTAAGATGAGACTATCAACGAAGGACAACATTAATAGAACGTAGAACATATCATGTCGTATCATATCATGTCATGTCATGTCATGTCGTGTCATAGACATTTTCTCATATCTGACATCATCATTGTCATCACAGAATCATAGTCGTTGTTTTGGTCATAAAAGCTTTCAAAAAAGATTGTAAAACTTGGATTTGGAGAAGAATGAATATTTTGGAAAACATTTATGAACTTTTAGGAAGAAAATCAAGCCTTGGAATCGATGGACTAGTTAAAACAACTATTATTTAGTAGTCGAATGATAACCAAAAGTTTCCTTTAGTTATAGTACGAAAATAAACCAAACGGAACAATAAGAGAGAATTCGGGAATAGTGGGCCCACCTCGAGTCATCTGAGGTGGCGTACACAATTTTCGTACGTTAAGCTTCATGGAGTCACTTATGAAGATCTAAGGGTCACTCGGTTCCATTTGGGCAAGTTAGAGATGTTTAAACAATTATTTCAATAAAACACACCAAACTTAATTCAATTCTATTGAATGAAAAGGGGAAATTTCAAGTTCGGATTTCTAGGAATGAAATCATCCCCGAGGCGCGTATTCAAGCCTATTATGTCTAAGACATGCCAAAGAAGGAAGGTGAAACCTTACATACCTTTTTCCGCTTCTTACGCTCCTCCAAATTCAAGTTCCAATTTCCAACATCTACAATTTGGTCATATTTACTAAATGTTAACTTGAGCATCTAGAAGTAAATTCTCAAAGTAACACTTGTCTACCAAAATTTCAAGAAACATTTCCCGTAATGCGCCATCCCCGAGATTCTAACTCGGCCCGATTCAACAACAACAACCCGAGAATGGAACTCGCCACAATATCAACAACAAAACCAACAATAGCATCTCCAAATATATTCTAACATTAACTCCTAAAATCAGTCCATATTCGGCTATAACATCAACATCTACACGCTCAACTTTCAACATGCAAGACTTCAAAAATTTCATTCATTTCTTCCTACTACGACATGCATAACCATTCATCATTCATTAACAACTTCATTCATACCATTATAAGAAAACATACTAGTGCCACATTATTTCTTCAACAATCCAATAATGAATACAACTTCATTACAAGTCATCCAACCTTCATTTTCATCATGAAATCCACAACTACAACAACTAGAATATCAAATGAAATCAATTCATCATAGCTCAACATTACCATTCTACGCCACAACCTACCTACATATTTCCATAAATTTGCCATCTTTTTCCACACATTAAAACAACAAGCAACACACTTCATGAAATTAATTCAATCTTCCCATACCACAACACACACACCCCCACGGCTAACTATACAACACACGGCCACAACTTCAACATGCAAGGTTTCATGCCTTTCATCCACTCCTACATCCCTCAACATGTACCAAGCATCCATAACACATAAAAAAAGATTAGTTCCTTACCTTTTCCCTTCAACTCCTTACTTGGCTAAGGTTATGATTTTGCAACAAAGAATGACTTTCTTGCTCCAACAATTGTACCACGTCGAAGAGGACCTTTGAATTAGTAGGAATATATAAAGAAACAAAATTTTGGAACAAGATTTCAAGGGGGCAAAATTTGCTCCCTTTGGCCGAATCCTCTCCTTCTTGCTCTTCTTCTTTTTTTTTTTTTCATTATTTCTCTTGAATGAAATAATACCTCTCCCTTATATATATATATATATATATCCCACAAGCATGTGAGGGGCACATGCCCCTCTCTAGAAATTTCTTTAAAATAGCTAAAAAGATGACTTGTTTGTCATCATCTTTTCATTCCTTTCTTCTTTCTTTTTTGCTCTAGAATTTTCCTCCATTTTCTTGAAATTTTCTTAAATAAAAAGATGACCACTTAACTTATCTCATAAGCTTTGTCCATATGTCTTATTATTATTTTGTCCACCATTTACCTATATATACACTTGAGCCCCTCGACTTTCCTCAACATTACCATTTTGCCCCTAGCCTTCCACATTATTCCCGTGATGCCACTTTGCAAATTTTCCTTTTTACCCTTAGCCTTTCTCAATATTTCCATAATACCAATGTTCATAAATAATATTCCTAACAACTCGTACATTAAAATAATTTTGAAAATGGTCTCGCCCTTAACTTTTCACGTCGACTTTGAAATTTTCAAACGTACAAAATACGGGCTATAACATCCTCTCCCCCTTTAGAACATTCATCTTCGAATGTTCAACTAACCTTATGGGGTCTTGTAGCACTCTGGGGGGGGGGGGTGGGGGGTGTCCCATTTCATAGTTGTCCTTCTCTTCGAGCTCACTTCTCATCCCTATTCTTCTTACACTCGTACTCTTGGATCTTTACATGATCCCTCATTCCGTGCCATAGGCTTTACTAATCCACTACACCCACTCGTTTCTACTTCTTTCATGTATTTCCTGATAGGCCGATACGTTCTAAACTCTGGCCTCCAGGCTAATAAGTTTCCTTCCTTTGGACTTGGAGCCTATAACATGCTCTCCCCTACCATAGCCTCGGTCGCTAGGGCACACACGCCCACCAATACGATCATATGTGGGGCATTTTACACATTCATATGTGCGTATCCACTAGCCCACAAAGTCCTTCCATACACTATTCAAGCCTATCCTAGTTCCCGAGCTGTAATGCACTTCCTGTCTCTTCGCCGAGCAAGTCTGCCTCATCCTACGCGTCTTCTTATGGTCTCTAACCATCCCATATGCTCTAGTTTCCCTTAGGCTACCCTAACTTCTCACTTGTCTCTTAGGTCTGAATATATCAAATTTCTCGCATATTTCCCAGGGGGTCACCCATCATAGAATTACTCTCACCTGAGCACGCTTAACCTCGAAACTTTGGTGGAATCCGGTGTGCCTTAATGCCGATATAATCGCGTCCACTTCCTCGTATGACCTTTATTACCCGATCCGGAGCAAATTAAAGCCTTCTGATTCGAACATTTTCGTATCACGTTCTTCTTTTACAATTACCATTTTACCCTTTTCACTTCCTGATGTTCACTTTCCACCTGTGTACACGACTACTTCCTGTCCTGGGCCTACAGATTCCAGAGGATAGTGATCGTACCTCTATCGCCATGCCAAATCCATAACCTTTCTGAAACGTCGCATCTCACTTATTGCCTGTTTATCGTATTTCCTTTCCGCGCTTCTTTCTCTTAGACGTACCCATTCTGGTAGGGCCTCCTTTAACATTCCCACTAAATAAAAAGATGACCACTTAACTTATCTCATAAGCTTTGTCCATATGTCTTATTATTATTTTGTCCACCATTTACCTATATATACACTTGAGCCCTCGACTTTCCTCAACATTACCATTTTGCCCCTAGCCTTCCACATTATTCCCGTGATGTCACTTTGCAAATTTTCCTTTTACCCTTAGCCTTTCTCAATATTTCCATAATACCAATGTACATAAATAATATTCCTAACAACTCGTACATTAAAATAATTTTGAAAATGGTCTCGCCCTTAACTTTTCACGTCGACTTTGAAATTTTCAAACGTACAAAATACGGGCTATAACATGAGGATCTTGCCCTCTTACTATAACCCCTATCATGCTCACACTCACTCCTCCGCTCTTGCTGTCGTTCTTCGAGATCCTGGGCATGGGCCTGTATACGAGAATATCCATACCTTCTTAGAGTGAGGCCGTCAAAAAATCATCAATCAAATGTGGCTCCAACCCATTCACAAATCAATGAGCACGATCTCCCATGTCAGTCACCATAACTGGAGCATACCTAGCTAAAGAATTAAAATGAATGTTATACTCTCGAACACTCAAGTTCCCCTGTTTGAGGTTCAGGAACCTATCGGCTCTGGCCCGTCGAACCTCTGGTGGCAATAATGCCGAAGGAAAGCATTCACAAACTCTTGCCATACAGCTTGAGGCGCGTTAACCCCTCTAGAAGACATCCAGATAGCATGCCAATGAACAGCAACATCCCTTAATCTAAAAGAGGCCAACTCTACCGACTTAACATCTGAAGCATGCATCACCCACAATGTCCTCAACATCTCATCTATGAAATTCTGTGGGTCCTAATCTGTCTTTGATTCGAAGAATTCTGAAGGGCCAAATTAATGAAATAACAGACTCTGGCACTGACAGCCCTGTCACCATAACACGCACCCGGCCACTGGGCCTGAGCGGCTACTAACTGGGTCAGCAACTAAATAGCCTCTCTCATCTCCTGGCCAGAGGCAACCGGTGGAGGAACCAGGGGTACTGGAGCTGAAGCTAAGGTTCCTCTCTGCTCATTTGGAGCGGGCGGGGTGTGAGAGGACCGAGATGGAACCTCATTCTGAGACTTGCCCTCCTCTACCTTTGTAGGCGGTACCCGTTCAGTCCTCCTACCTGCCACTAACTTGCCCTTCTGAGGCGTTGTAGCTTTTCTCTTCACAGGCATCGCTGAAATCATAACATAGTATCAGAAAAGGGCATGGCTCTATCGCACGATCTAAGATGAGAAAGAAAGGTCAATCATTCCTAAATGCCCTGCAGCTTCCTGTTTATAAGTGTGGCGTGCTTCATACCCATTAACAAGGCTATACTGGACAAGGCTCATAGACATACCCTAGGAAGAACTGCTCTTATATCACTTTTGTCATGACCCAACTGGAGGGCCGTGATGGGCACCCGGAGCTAACCTACCGAGCACCTCCTTACTACATCTCATAGTCATATCTAGATGGGTCACAAGGATAACTCATGAAAATCGTAACTTGAAAGAGACACCATTTCAATAGAGATATGCATATCTATATAAAAATCATAACTTATGCCCATATGTACAAGCCGACGAAGCTGCCAAAATAATATACAAAACATGAACCGATGAGGTTACAAAATATCTAACTATATACATCTTTCTATGAGCCTCTATAAGGAGTGCATAACTTTATAAAGATGGGACAGGACCCCGCCATGCCCATATGGACACAAAAGAATAATACCAACTAATCTGCAGCTCCGCAACAAATGGAGCGCTCCTGTACAATCACTGAAGAAGCAGCCTAGGGGTCTGGTCCATCTCTCTGTCTACCTGTGAGCATGAACACACATCCACAAATAAAAGGACATTAGTACGAGTAATGTACTGAGTATGTAAGGCATGAATAACAGCATAATGAAAAAAAATATGAAGACAACATGAGGTAAAGAGAACAATTTATACCTTTAGAGGCGACTGTCACGCATAGTTAACCTTTCTCTCAAGAAAACATTCCATACGTACATATCTATTGATACCGTACCCGGCCATATAGGCTCGGTGTCACCCGTACCTGGCCATACCAAGGTTCGGTGCTATCCATACCCGGCTATAATAAGGCTCGGTGTTATCCGCACCCAACTGCAGTGGTGTGTACAATAGATATCGTACCCGGCCATATAGGCTCGGTGCCATTAAATAACTACATATATATAAGTCATACATAAGTATCCAAAGGAAGCATTACAACTCTATCGGGGTGACATAAGGTCGGTGAACCTCCGATTATCGTTACGGAACCATCATTATCACTATATCTTCTCATTAGGGTTAACTATCATTAGATGCGATCAACAACGAGGAACAAGATCAATAATATCATAAGAGCATCAAGAACTACAATTTTCGAGCATTGGTAGGACTAGGGACATTTTGGATATCATATATATATATATAGGTTCACAACAAAGGAACCATGCCTTAAGAAAGAGAGGCTTAGCCTTAACATACCGTTATGTCTTCTTAACTACTTAACGTTTCTACTTCCAAGCTCAAAAATCTACATTCAAGAGGATTCATACTAAGGTTAAGTCTTCAAAATACTCTTAAGTTCAAACTACGTAAATTCTCGAAAGTTGACGGAATTTCAAGACTTCCCTTATTCTATCGACTTCCACCAAATTCCAAAACAACTCCTAAACAAAAATAATAACATCAACAATACCATATTCAAGGAATTATAGTCAAATTAATCTTAAATCAATCCAAAATCTCCTTTCAAAATCACCTCATAGTCATCAACTTCAATTCAACACTTTATGACTTCTCGACTATGATTCTTTATTCTCCAAGACTTGCTAAACCTTTAAACCAACTCTATCACGTAAATAAGATGAAGAACATACCTTGTAAGAGAATAAATTCGCCTTACTCAACTCCTTCCAAGACCAAGTTAATCACAACCTTGAGTTGAAGCAAGAATAATCCTCTTCCATGGATTATCTTGAGGTTTTTGATGTTTTGACCTTCTCTTTTGATGGTGTGGAAGGTTTTAGAGTATTGTGTAACCTTCAAAAACTCTCTAATAATGTGGGGAAATAAGTGTGGGAGGTTGATATGAAAAATAAGGTCATTTGGGGTTTAAAAACGGCTAAAAATCGCCCCACTGCTCTGTGTTACGGAGAGTATGCGGCACCACATACTCAGTATGCGGCTGCATCCTCCATCCATAACATGGTCGTGATGTTAGGTAGTGGGTTCAGCTAATTTTGTGAGTTTTCGGCCAATATGCTGCACAGCATACTGAGTATGCGGCCGCATATTGCCCAAATTTTCCAATTTTCGCAAAAATGCGTTCTTTTCGATTTGTTTGACCACCAATCCTTATGGAACCTTCTTGACACTAATATAAAACTTTGTTAACCATATAAGGAGCCCTATAACTCCCCCTCAAGGTAATGCTAAGCAATGTATGACTCAAATAACATGAAATCTTACCAAAACATAACTCAAGTTTCCAATCCTTCAACGAACTTACTTCCGTCGATTCATTTAACTCTGAAACCTTGAGGTACATACTTAAAATTATTAGATACCCTCCTTAAATTTTTAAGGTCTTCATGTTCACTTTAGGCTTGCGTTACTTTACTCATAATGCAAACGACACGAAATTTCCAAAGTTTAACATTAAGCATTCTCAGCGAACCTAGGGGAATTTTGATGGAGTCTCTTCTATATTTGTGACTATCCAAAATATGGTTAACAAGCGGAAAACGATAGTA
>NC_081343.1:20096707-20156018 GCF_029784015.1 Lycium ferocissimum
TCGAAGTCAATATAGAAGATGTTCCGGCGAAGTTGGCAAGCTCCGTTGGCGGAGTGTAGCCGATCGGAACACGTGCCGAGTCCGATTCTGATTAGAGACTTTGCAGACAGAGTCATGGGTTTTGGGAGTCAGTTTGCATTATGACATGAGTTTTGTATAGCTACATATTTTAATTGATTTACAGACGTCGAAAGAGTCTTATTATATAAGAGTAATCCTATTAAATACGTTTGCTTTAAAGTTTCAAAAAAAATTTCAGTACGTGATAAGAGTCAGAGGGTTCGCTCGGCCCTAAGTAAGGGTCGGGTGCCCATCACACCCTGATCAAGATCGGGGTGTGACAGTCCCTAACAACATGAAGTAGTTGATGAGAGGAGGAAATCATTGTCTTGCAAAGAACAATCTTGGCCGAACATGGTGTATGGAGTGGTGATCATGGAAAAATTATTTTCTTCTTGTTTTCCTACTAAATGGAAGGTTCTCTATTATGAGAAGTAGTTGTTGGAAGAAGTAGATTAATTGTCTTGCCATACACAACTTTAGCCGTGTGGAGGAAGTGGAAAGAGAAGGTAAGATTCTATCCTTTCCTACATGTTTTATGGATGGTTGTGTGTGTTGTGCTATGTTGAAATGGATGAAATTCATGAAGTTATGAAATGTAAGTTGTGGCCGTGTATGTATATATGGTGTTAAGTAAGAATGGTGAATTAAGTTACTTGATATTTTAGTTGTTGTTGTTGAGAATTATGTGGCGAGAACGAAAGTTTAAAGATTTATGTTGAAGTTGAAACTGTGCGGGCAGAATTGGAACCTAATGTAATGTCGATATGATTTATTGAATTTATGGGATCAATGTTGTTAATGTGTGGGTTATTGGCGTCGTTGATGAATTGAGAAGAAAGAAATGCACTATTGTTGTCTCTATGAAAGTTGGTAGTTTCGGGTGAGGTGGCATGTCATTTGGAGTGTCTTGAATATTGTATGAATTACTCGGAATATTTGTAAATCGTGTTTGAAAGGCCTCGGAATAATATTGAACGAACGATCGATAATGTGAGTTTGAATGGGCGTAGTTTATTTGAAGGTGAATGAAATGTTATTGAATCAAATTGAATATGTTTGGAGATGTTATTGTTGGTCTTGTTGTTGATATTGTGGCCGAGTTCCATTCTCGGGTTGTTGTTGTTAAATTGGGCCGAGCCATATTCTCGGGACGTTGTATTTACAGGGGAAATGCTGTCGAAATTTCGGCAGACAAAGTGTTGCTTTAAAGAATCGACTCATAAATGCCCTTAACTAAGGTTTGGTAAATGTGACCAAATTGTAGATTACGGCGGATTTGCAACTTGGATTTGGAGTAGCGAAGGAGCGGAAAAAGGTATGTAAGGCCTCACTTTCTTTCTATGGCATGTCTTAGATGTAATAGGCTTGAGTACGTGTCTCGGGGACCATTCTAATCCTAGAAATCCGAGTTTGAATTTAACTACTATTCATTCAGTAGAATTGAATTAGAACTTGCACGAAATGTTGGAAAAAACTCCTTAGACATCCAGAACTTACACAAATAGGACTCGATTACCCTAAGACCCTCCTAAGTGACGCTATGAATTGCAATATACGCAAATTTGATACGCCGCCTCATCTGACTCGAGGTGGGCCCACTATTCCCTAATTTGCTCCTATGGCTTCCTTCGGTTTATTTCAATATTACAGTTAAAGAAAACTTTTGGATATTATTCCGACTACTAAATAAGAGTTGTTTTAACTAAACCCTCGACCCCAAGGTATGATTTTCTCTATTAAAAGTTTACAAGTGTTCTCTAAAATAAACATTTTTCTTTAAAAACTAAGTATGATTTTCTTTACTAAAAGTTTACAAGTGTTTTCCAAAATATACATTTTTCTTTAAAAACTAAGTTTCACAATATTGACGGTTTTTATGACCTAAACAACGACTATAATCCTATGATGACTATGAATCTATAATGTCTAAGATCCTACGACGACTATGTTCCTATGATGACTATGATGACTATGGTTCTATGATGCCTATGATTCTACGATGACTATGATCCTATGATGGCCATGATTCTATGATGACTACGATTCTATGACAACTATGATTCTATGATGACAATGATGATGTCAGATATGCTATGTCTATGACCCGATATGCTATGCTATGTTCTATGTTGATAGTCTCGCCTTATGATTATCATTCCTCCAAGGTGAGACAAAGCGCCCATGATTACTCCATAATGCGATCGGAGGATTCCGACCTTACGTCACTCCGATAAGTACACGATTTTCCTTGGTTTCCCCTGCATGCTAAATATGAACAAGGGTTGGGGGATGGGAACTATGTATACTTGGGAATTGGGAAGGAACTATGTATCATTGCCACACAGGTCGGTGGCTTATCATCCGGACGCGGGATGCCGGACGCGGGATTTATGGCGGCCAGGTATTCCCGGCGCTATGTGGGCGAGCCGCCTCGTGCGGTACTATGACTGATATGACCAAGTAAGCATGCATGGCATCCGCCCCCGGGGCACTCGTATGCACGAGTTACTACGGTATCCTATGATATGTTCTATGTTCTCTATGCGGTATATGATTCACATGTACGGGTCACGGCTTGACATGACATGTTCTATGTTTCTACGCGGTTATTGTTCATGTATACATTTCTTACTATGTTATTATTCATGCCTTACATACTCGGTACATTGTTCGTGCGCGCCCCTTCTTGTGGGCGGCTGCGTTTCATGCCACGCGAGTACCCCCGAACGAGTAGAAGTCATTATAGAAGATGTTCCGGCAATGTTGGCATGCTCCGCTCACCCTGGAGAGTTCTTGAGTCGACATACTACGTGCTATGGTCCATGATTACGGTTAGAGACTTTGCGAGGGAGTCGTGAGTCTAGAAGTGTCGGCCTAAAAACGAGAGTTCCCTTTGGTTGAGGTGTTTTTTATTTTACGGAGCCTCATATTTATAAAGCTGTGTTTACTCGAGAAACGACGAAAAGATTTTGAAAAAATTTACTATGTATTTTACTTTACTTTGTCCTATGAATCTAAGAGAGACATGTGTGTACTAAGAGTCGAGGGTTCGCTCGGCTCCCGAATATGGGGTCGGGTGCCCATCACACCCTAGTAAAGTCGGGGTGTGACACTACGCTGATGACTTGCCCTTAAGGCGGTGTCGCCTTTCTCGGAGGCATCGCTGAAAACATAGCAATTCGTTAGAAAAGAAGTCATCCTAATAATATAGCTCTATCGCACGATCTAAGATCAGAAAGAAATACAGTATCCTAAATGTCTGTAGCCTCCTGTTTATAGATGTGGTGCACAACACACCGATAAACGAGGACTCTACCTGAACACGGTACGTAGACATTCCGAGGACGAACCGCTCTGATACCACTTTTGTCACGACCCAACCCCGTAGGCCACGACTAGTGTCCCAATTGGACATTCATACGCACCTGACACTTAGAATTAGCATACTAAACGTGCATAAATATAAATGATCACATATAGTCTCAGATTAACGCATGGTAGTCAACATATGTCATAAAAGCCGGCGAGGCTGTCGTAATGTACATAGCATATCAAAATACGCATGTTCAGCCGACAAGGCTGTCGCGGCGGATAGGACCGCCCAAACATAAAACGTTCGAACATATATGTACAGGAACAGCCATAACCCACATACATGTCTACAGACTTCTAAACAGAGTAACAGAATCATATGACGGGACAGGGCCCCGCCGTACCCCTGAATGAATATATATACATATGCAACAGAAAAGTATATTTACCAAAATATAAGCTCCGGACGAAGGAGCACTCCCAGATAGCAGAATAGGTGTCCTAGGCAGGTAGATCACCAAGCTGAGCATCTGTGCCTGCGGGCATGAAACGCAGCCCCCGAACAAAGGGGGTCAGTACGGAATATATACTGAGTATGTAAAGCAGAAATACAAAATCATAATCGAAACAGTAATTACAGAAAATAGGTGTAATATGCAAAATATCAAAGTATTTAGTTAAAATATAAATCATACATAGGCTCTTAGAACTATGGTCGCCCGCTCGTCGTTAGCGCCATAACACAGCATCACACCAGAAAGTTTCATATCTCCGTAACCCGACATATCCCATAACACACCATAACGCCATAGCACAGCATAACGCCAAATATAAGCAGAACCTGGCCCTCTAGCGAGGAGCGCGGTGATTCGTAACACAGCATCACACCGGAATATAACATAGTGCGCACGAAACATAACCGGCCCGGGATTCGGTGAACGAGGTACTAATCATGAGCACGAGCGGAGTCGTGAGTAACCATATGCATAAAATCATAGTCATAAACTCATTAAATAAGTAAGAAATCCATATTCGGGAATTAAGGTGAAAGTAGTACTAAGTCTTCCCCGAAGGTCCTTAAGAACAAACATGGAAAAGTCGCGGGGCCCACGGACGTTATGCCTTATGGAATCCCCTACGAAAGTTTCGGGGCGATCCGAGCTCGTCTACGAAAGTTACGAGCGTTCGTAGTTTTGGAATCTTTTAAAAACAAAATTCTTTACAAAACCTTTGAAATTCAATCAAATGAAAACATAAGGGCCTTAGTTAGGCTACATTAAGAGAGTAGATCTTTAGAAGCGAATAAGATGCGTATATAAGCTCGGATCTCGAGAGTGGAGCTACCCCGAGGTTCGTGTCATAGCCTAATTAACACTAGGACATGCCAAAAGAAAGAAAGATTAGGCTTCACATACCTCGTCCGCTCTCAAGCTAAGCCAAACCTCAAGTCTCGGGCACTCCAAGATCTACATAACGCCAATATATTCAACATTAGCTATAAGCATTTAGGCAATCAATTCCAAACGAACATCAAATTCTACGGAAATTTGGGCAGCATTTCCCAGCAAATACACACCCGACCGAGATTTCAACTCGGACAAATTCATCAACAACAACACCAACAACCAAACTACAACATCAATAATCAATTCAAAATGCATTCTAACATTAAACACTCTTTTCTACATAATTCAACAACATTCATAATATTCCAATATACTCACTTCAACTACTTACATTCAAACCAATATCAACGTTTATACATTCGATTACTAATCCAAAACCATTCAAACGATATTCAAGAACGCTTTAAACAATTCACACAATTTTCCAAACAACTCGCCCAAGCTCCACTTCACCCAAAAACTACCCCCAACCCGAGGGCACTACACCCATATTTCTTTCTCTCAAATTCATGAATTACACCCATAAATCCACACATTAACAATGTCACTTCCATAACTACAAAAATTACATAAAATTCACATTAACTTCCAAATCAACCCATAACCAACACAACATCACTTTGAGTCATTAAACTTGCATTTTTCATCATAGAATCCATAACGACGACAACTAAAATATTAACGACAATTTGTTCATTCTCAACTACACAAAGGGACCCTATTAGCACCATACACACACATATAGATGTTTTTAATTCTTTTCTTCACACTACAACAATCAAAACATGCTAACTAGAATTAATTCATTGCTTTTAGCACATCACACACACACACGGCCAAACACCATATACACGGCCTCAACTTCAACATGACTTCCTTCATGAATTTCATCCATTTTAGCATACTACAACACATATAAACCATTCATAACACATAAAACAAGATTAAAACTCATCTTTCTTCTTCAACTTTATAACTTGCCTAAGGTGGTGGATGAGGAAAACGAGTAGACTATTGCTTGAAACAACAACTCCATGTTACTAAGCACCCTTCAATTACTAAATTTGCTTGAAGAAATAATTTTTTTGGTGGCTTGATTTGATCTTGAAATTTTGGGGGAGATGGCCGAACACCCCTCTTTCTCTTGCTCTCCAAAGCTTCTTGATTTTTCTTGAAATTTCTTAAGTGTTGAATGCAAACTAAGATGACTAAGTCATCTTTTAAAGACCAAGTATTAATCACCCATTTGTCCATGGCCCACACCAAGGTGGCCGGCCACATGGTCCCTTATTTCTTTTTTTTTTGTTTTTCATATCATAATACACTTTCCAAAAATAGAATACTTTCCAAAAATGGAATTTGACCCTAAATGTTTCCTTAACATTTCCATGCCAATAAAATCATACACAACTTGAGCCTTTAAAAAATACAAAAGTCTCTACTTCATATCTCGGGATAGTCTTGTCCCCAACGTATCGTAATTCACTCATGTTGTCCCGTTGTTCAAAATACGGGATATAACATTAGTAAGGGACTCGGTGAAATATAAATATATACCGTACCCGGCCCTATAGTGTGGGACTCGGTGAACAATGCAATGAAACTGTGCACGAATACGTACCCGACCCGGGACTCGGTGAATGATATATTAACAGCATGTACGAGTAGAATATCATGATCAAGCATATGCAAACTATATCATTATCTGGGACTTAATAAAATGATTAGAATGAAACGACACTTGAGAATCAAAGACAACTGTCATGTCAAGTACCGCTGAAAACTAGAATTCATTGGAGTCATGTATGTTCATCGTTCGCTCGTTTATGTAATTCATGCCAAAAAGAAAGAAGGGATAGCCTTAACATACCTTGTCACTTATCAAGTTAACCATAACTTAGGTCTTGGGCTTCACCAATCTACAAAAAATACCAAATATGCCAATAATCAAATTAAGATACTCTTTCAAACCAATCCTTAATTACTTAGGAATCTAACGATTTTCGGGCAACATCTTCCCTAAAAACATAACAATCGTCGTGATTCCAACTTAGCCAAAATATCAATCACCATACCAACAACAATATCAGTAAATACATATCCAAATAGAATCAAATCCATTCTTAAATCACTTCCTAAATAACCCAATATATCTTCGTATACCAATGCTTGTATACACTCCTTTATTTTCATATATACATAGTATAACGGCAACAAAAACAACAACAACTACAAATACAACCAATCCCCATGATATTCCAGCCCACAAAGTAACTCATAACAATCACCACATAGCCCACACGATAACAATAACAATTTATTCGATTTCCTGCAATTAATTTCGTAGTTCCCATCTCACAATTTAACTATGACCTGGACGAATTTAAATATACCTAGGAGAGGAGGATTCTTACCTCATATGTTAATAACTACTCTTCTTCCACCTTAGTTCTCTTCGAAAAAATCTTCCGATTTGCTATCATCTGGAGGAAACCAACGTGAGTATAATAAACTCTATGTCGTTCAATATATATTTTTTGGTGTAGAAAGCTGCATATACTTTCTTGAGCGAGTCCCGTACACTATCCGTTCATATAGAACAAGTGCTGCATATATGCATATAGGATCCTTCTACATGAAGCTAATTAAAGAAAGAATGCAAGATACATATATTCTCCTTTATTGCCGTGCCCACTTATTTAATGGTGTTGGTGCCATTAATTCTTATGCTACCAGAATCAGCCACTAGATTCAATAAATTGCATTGCTCATGAATTGTTTGCTTGCTATGCATACACGTGGAAAGTTAGGCATGCACTTGTCCTTTCATGTTTCTTTTTTTTTTCTTTTTCTAAATCATTTGTCTCATGTAACTAATTCCTTTTCCCAACTTTGTCAAATATTAATCATTTGTAGCACACTTCATATACTCATTATCACAATAATGTGGTAGAACTCTAGTCCATAGCCTCTTTATACATACACCAAATATTATTCTCAATCACCGTCGTCACACTTGTTAAGTCCTAAATCATTTCGGGACCTCACCCTTTTATACACTGATCTCGTTATTTGCATTACTTGAATATGCTCAAAATCCTCCGGTGCGAGCGGTTCAAACCATAGCCCGAAGGTACCGGTATAGTATTGATGAAACTTATACTATTCAATTTGTGCAACCTCTAACCTTCACGACACCTACTTATCTTTTATATCCGTATTTCGTACGTCGGGATAATCCGGGTCAACCTTGATAACATAAGGACAAGACCATTCCGGGATACGAAGTCGAGATTTTAACCACAATTGAGTTTTAAGATATAAGTGTGCATGATATGGTTGGTATGGAGTATTAAGGAAATTTGGGGTCAAAAGTTAAATTTGGAAAATAATTAGTTCATGAAAAAAAAAAAAAAAAAAAGAGGGGCATGTGGCCGGCCACATGGATGTGGGCCAAGGCCACATGGAAGTTTAATATATGCAAGTAAAGATGACTAAGTCATCACATATTCATCATCTTCACTATCTAGAAATTTCAAGAAAATTTGGAGGAGAAAATAAGGGGCCATTTGGCCATAGCTTGCCAAGAAAGAGTAAGGAGAAATTGATCAAGAAAAATTATTTCCTCAAGCATTTCAACTCATTAGAAGGTGGAGAACAACATGGAGTGGTTGTTGGAGTAGTAAGAACAAGAATCTATTCAAGAACAAGCTCTAGATAGGTGGAAGAACCAAGTGAAGAAGGTAAGGTCCAATCTTCTTTTTCATGTGTTATGAATGATTTGTGGATGTTGTAGTATGTAGAAATGAATGAAAATCATGAAAACATGCATGTTGGGATGTAGCCGTGTGTAGGGGTGCTTGGCCGTGTGGTGTGTGTCATGTAGAAGGAGTGATGAATCAATTGTATTTAGCATGTTTATGTGTTGTTGTAGAGTGTAGAAAATGAATGAAACTCATGAAATTATGTGTGTTGAGGAATGGCCGTGTAGGGGCTGATTTGGTGTAGGCATGCTAAGCTAATTCTACTTAGTGTTTTGGTTGTTGTTGTTGTGGATTTTATAATGTAAAATGAAGATTTAATGATGCACATTGAAGGGTGATCGTTGGGGGCTGTTTTAGAAGTTAATGTGATTTGGATGTAGTGTTTATATTTATGAAAGTAATGCTGCTAATGTGTCGATTGCTAGTGTAAATCATGAATTTGGGAGAGGAATGTAGGGTTGTTGTTGTTCTCGGGTTTGGCATGGTTTCGGGTGAGTTGGAGTTTTGTTGGGGTTGTTTGGGGTATTGTATGAATTGTTTAAAGCATTCTCGAATGTTGTTTGAATGGGTTCGGATTAGTAATTGAATGTATGAGTGTTTATGTTGATTTGAATGCGAATAGTCAAATTGAATATAATAAAATGTTGAAGTATGTGGGAAAGAGTTACTAATGCTAGAATGCATTTCGAATTGATCGTTGATGTTGTTATTATGATTGTTGGTATTGTTGATGATGATTTGGCCGAGTTGAATTCTCGGGGTGTTGCATTTACAGGGGAAATGCTGCCCAAATTTTTGTAGAATAAGTGTTAGTCGAAATTGAACTCCTAAGTGCCTTTGGTTAATATTTGGCATTTAATGACATAATGTAGATCTTGGGGAGTTCGCGACGTAAGTTTGGATTATCTTGGAGAATAGACGAGGTATGTAAAGCTCGACCTTTCTTTCTTTTGGCATGTCGTAGTTGAGAGTAAGTTGTGACACGAACCTCGAGGTGACCCTATTCTTGCAATCCGGGCATGTTCATGGTTCCTATTTGTTTCTTGATATTCGTATCCTCAACATAGACGAATTATGGTTCTTATGCCTTTTGTATGATTAAATTTCAAGGTTATATAAAGAATTTTGTTCCTAAAAGATTTCGTAACTACGAACGACCGTAACTTTCGTAGACGGGCTCGGATCGCCTCGAAACGTTCGGAGGAGATTCCATAACGAATAATAACCCTAAATTTCATAGGCGGGGAGGATTGGGTTGACGCTCGTCCGTGGGTCCCGCGACTTTCTATGTTTGGTTCTAACAACCGATTTTTGAAAGAACTTGATATGACTTTTTGCCGACCCCCGAGTGTGATTATATACTTATCATAAGTACGAAATGATGATTCGTGTACTTATGATTCCGACATGTAGCTACGATTTCAAAAGTCCTATTTGATACGTTCCGGCGAGCTTCGGAAGCAAGCGAATTTGATTATTGATTAGCATTTAAATGAAGGTTCGTTATGATTATTCTGTCAAATTGGTAATGATGATTACGTGTGTGTGGCTTCTTACTACTCTGCTCGTGTGTATGATTATGACCTCTATTCACTGAGTCCCGGGCCAGGACATGCTTTCGTGCGCAGCTTTGCTATATTATTATTCACCGAGTCCCTCGATAGAGGGCCGGGACACGCTATGTATATGATGATATGATGATGACAGCGGCTCTGTCTACGGGTCCCTCGCAGAGGGCGGGACACGCTATCCACCGAGTCCCTCATTAGAGGGCCGGGACACGCTATCCACCGAGTCCCTCATTAGAGGGCCGGGATACGCTATTCATCGAGTCCCTCAGTAGAGGGCCGGGACACGCTATATGGGTATATATGATGATATGATTTTATCTACCGAGTCTCTCACTAGAGGGCCGGGACATGCTATATGTATACAGATGTCTTTGTGAATAAATGTCTGATTGTGTCACTAAGCCCATGACAGGTTGGATATGGTATTGTTAGGCCTGGTTTGTGTTTAGGGGTAAGCAGATCTGATATTCTGATTATCGTCCACACTTCTGTACTTTTATTTCAGTTATATTTCTGTTACTGTATTTCATGCTTTACATACTCAGTACATATTCCCGTGCGACCCCCTTTCTTTAAGGGGTGTTTCAATGCCGCGGTACGGACGATCATTTCGGTGCGGCCCGGTTTAGGACTTCCATTAACATTTGGAGCGCTCCCTTGTTCGAGAGCCCGTATTTCGGTACGAGACTTCTACGTATATATGTATATGCTTATTCGGGGGGTACGGCGGGGCCCTGTCCCGCCATATGATTATGTTATTACTTTTAGAGGTCTGTAGACATAAATGTGGGTTGTGGGTAGCATTGTTTAGTGGTTTTCGCGTTCTGTATATTTTCGAGCTGTACATATGACATATGTATATGTGTCTGTGCGATGTTGTGCCTTTATGTATGAATAAGTTCTTATTATGTTGATTATGATCTGATTATAGCTGATAGGTGGGTACGAGTGCCCAGCTCGGGCGCTAGTCACGGCCTACGGGGTTGGGTCGTGACAAAAGTGGTATCAGAGCGGTTCGTCCTCGGAATGTCTACAGACCGTGTCTAGTAAGTCTGTTTATCGGTGTGTCGTGCACCGCATCTATAAGCGGGAGGCTACGGACATTTAGGATATTACCATTCTTTACGATCTTGGATCGTGCGATAGAGAGCGTATTTATCGGGATGATCCCTCTGCTAATTGTTATGTTTTCGGCGATGCCTCCCGAGAAGGCGGCGACAGCGCGGAGAGGAGCAAGTCCACGGCGGCGGGAGGACTGCGAGGGCCGGGGGTTACTAGGGCCGTGCGAGCTTTGTACGAGGTCGTGCCCCGGCCGGCCGGAGATTATGCTACATCGCCGATGTCATGTGGACTTGGAGCAGCCACGGCTGCGAGTCGAGGGGCGGCCTCCCCGGCCGAGCTCCGGCTCCCCGGAAGGGGGGCGGAGGATAGGGCCATGCGAGATGCGGTCCAGTTATTGACCAGGATTGTGGCGGGGTAGGCCCGCAGGTATGGTTTAGGGGGTGATTATGTAGACCGACGTGACAGTCAGAGGGCCCGCTGTTCTTGACACACGCGTAATCCGCCGAGTTTTTCGGGTCAAAGCCGAGGTGGACCCTCGGGGGTTCATCGGACGGATGCGGCGTACGTTACGGTTGATTAAGGCTTCCGTGGTAGTACGTCGAGTTTGCGTCGTATCGGTTGTATGATGTGTAGGCACCGCTAGCGGTACGAGTCTGCGGGAGTTATCTAGGGGCATGGATGCTCCTCCAGCTGTATGGGACGAGTTTGTGGAGGCATTTCTTGGCCTTTTTCTACCTCCAGAGACGAGGCGAGCCAGAGTCCATAGATTCCTACATCTGAGGCAGAATGGTAGGAGTGTTCGGGAGTATAGTCTTGAGTTTGACTCCTTGGCTAGATATGCGCCTTCTATCGTGGCTGATATGGCTGACAGAGTACATCAGTTCGTGATAGGGCTTGATCCTTATTTGATCGATAGCTACATGGCGATGGCCTCCCAGCCCGGTATGGATATTGCCCGAGTACAGGCATATGCCCAGGGTATGGAGGATCGACACAGAGGGCGTCGGCCCGACAGGGAGTATGATAGGGTCCGGACCCGAGGGGCTAGATCGGCCGGTTGTCTGGGGAGTCTCGAGACGGGCGGCCTCCACAGTATGCTGGGCATTCTTCTCAGCCAGCGCAGAGCGCACCCCCGCGGATTCCGGGTAGGAGATTTGATAGCACAGGGTATTCGAGAGCCGGTCAGAGCTCCAGGGCCTCGGGTTCACAGTCGAGCAGGGGTTTGAGCCAGACGGGGCTATCTATGCCTCAGTGCCCTCAGTGCGGCAGGCGCCATCCATGGGAATGCCGTTACATTACCAGTGCTTGCTTCGCTTGCGGCCGTCAGGGCCATATCATGAGGGAGTGTCCGTATGTGGGCAACCCGGGCGGTGCAGCCCGGCCTACGAGGTCGGTTGCCGGTTCATCTACCTCAGTAGCTATGCGCCCTACGGGGCGGAGGTTTCAGGCACCAGTAGACCGTGGTGGAGGCCGCGGCGGAGTTCCCCGTTCTAGCGGTCCTTCGAACCGCATATATGCTCTGACTAGCCGACAGGACCAGGAGGCGACACCAGATGTGGATACAGGTATATGAGCCTTTAGTGTAATATTTTTTTATGTATGTGTAATTACTGTGTGAATGTTATTAAACAGCGACAGGTAGGAATTCGGAAGCCGATAACCGAGTAGGTGTAAATAACGGCGGCCAAGGTTTGTCCGTCGCTATTGGGAACCTGGGAGACTAAGACGGAAAAATAGTTGTACCTATAGGTGAAAAAAAAATGAAAGTTAAGGATCGAAAAAGGGTAAAATAGTAATTGTGTTATAAGAGCGATCGGAAACCTGTTAAGACTGTACTTTACTCCAATTTACGTAAAGAAGGTCATGCGGTGAGGTGGACGCGGTTATACCAGCATTAGAGCATCGTACTCCATCGGAGTTCCAAGGTTAAGCGTGCTGGAGTGAGAGAAATTTTAGGATGGGTGACCCCCTGGGAAGTTTCTGAAAATCTTACAAATTCAGACGTAGGGAGCAAATGGAAGCTAGAGTAGTCTAAAGGGGGTTAAAATACACGGAATAGGCGAAAAACTTAAGGGGTCGAGTAGGCCGGAGCGGACTAGATCGGGGAAAGAAAGAAGAGGCGTCACAGTTTTAGGAATAGGATGAGTTGGAATAGCGTTTGGAAATAATTTGTAAGTGAGGAGGTAGCGGCTATATGTCCACGTGTGCATAATATCCTATACATGGTTATGTTAGCGGATATGTGTATCACGGCAACCAACGTGGTGGTCTATGGAAGGTATTAACCGGACCGGATAGTTAAGTTTAAGTGAACAGGAGAACAAAGGACCCAAATATTACAAGGCAAGCTGATGTTGTTTTCACTAATGGGATAAGCTTGGGAAGTGTTAACATAACAATACTTGGAAAAGGAAGAAAGTGAGTAGACGAATGGCAAGGGGACCTAAATATCGGAATAAAAGTGCTGCCTAATGGAAATTGGAGAACGCAGACATAGAGCAGAATATAATCAGGTAATAATATAAGTACACCCCTAAAGGGGGGAAGCGGATAAGAGAGATGCAAGTACCAGATAAAGACAATTAATACCACAACGTGTTTGATACGGATACCCGGCTGAAAGTAAGATTCCTCGCCGAGACAAGTTAGCAAGACCCAAGCCGACAAAAAGGGTAGAGGCTGGAATGGCAATTGAGATAGTGCTGAGGAGTAATTGTAGAGGCCGGGGATGATATGACACTAGGAAGTGAAAGCCTAGAGGGAAATACGACAAAGAATGACGACGGGTAACTTACGGAGACGCTGGGAAAGGTAACGCTACCGTGTTGGATTGGAAACTAGGATGTGGGCAATAAGGTTGTTCGCTAATAATATTACGACCCAGGAAAAGAAGAGAGAAGGGAGAAAAACAGATAATCTCTATAGTAGGAAGTAAGAAAACCAAAGAAGTGATTAAAGGAAGGGAATGACAAGTATGACAGGATAGGCTACAAGTGAATGTTAGAACGAAGAGAACATGTGGTGTAGAGTGAACCAGGAAAAAAAAAGGGGGGCCGTAATTAAGATGGAATACATTCTATATAAGTCATACGAGCGTAGTTATGATACCCGTGAGCATGTATATGTTAAGGATGAGATCAAGCGAATACCTAAGGAGAAAAGCTTGGATTCAGTAATAACAAAATGGTGATAATAGTTTGGGTGCGTTAAGGAAAGATGTAAAGATGGTTTAAGCTAGGTTACAGAGATAGAATGAACCCTGAGGACAAACCGGATATGGCTATGGTTGGACCAAAGACCTATTCCGATACCGGTTGTAAGGAAAGAAAGGAGTAAACAAAGTGAAACAGACGTAAGGAATAGTGAAACCATGCTAAGGTATTTCGGGCTAAATAGAGCACCTTTGCATATTTTCGTGAAGGTTGCTATGTAATGTTTGACCGAGAAGTGGGAGCAATATCTGAGCGAAGGGACAATAGGAGAATTTGTATTAAATATAAAGAAATGACATGAGACAATGTACCTAAAATGTCACAAGCTGAGTAACAGAGGGTAAATTTATGTGTCAAAACCCTTCAGAATTATATCGAACGATGACGGTCGAAGCGGGGAACGGCTAATGCTTGTTCCGAGAAACGACGAGAGATTATATCATGATAATCGGCGTCGACACTTAGAATTCCAAATTGACGAGTGGGAATGTCTGAAAATATTATTCATAAAAGATGCAATGAGATTCGACGAAAAAGGAAAGTTTGACCCGAGAAATAGGGGACCTTATTACATGCTCGCAAGGCAAGAAGGGTGTGCACTAAAGACGTAGCCTTCTTAAAGTATTGTGACGGAATAATGACGAAGAGAAGACGACTTAGGAAGTTGAAGTGAAGGTAAAGAAGAAATATTATTGATAGATGAGGCTGCATACCATGGCAATAAAGGAAACCCCCAAGATCCTTATACGACTTTATAAGACTAGCTGAACATTCGAGGACGAATGTTCTAAAGGGGGGAAGGATGTTATATCCCGTATTTCGTACGTCGGGATAATCCGGGTCAACCTTGATAAGATAAGGACAAGACCATTCCGGGATACGAAGTCGAGATTTTAACCACAATTGAGTTTTAAGATATAAGTGTGCATGATATGGTTGGTATGGAGTATTAAGGAAATTTGGGGTCAAAAGTTAAATTTGGGAAAATAATTAGTTCATGAAAAAAAAAAGGGGCATGTGGCCGGCCACATGGATGTGGGCCAAGGCCACATGGAAGTTTAATATATGCAAGTAAAGATGACTAAGTCATCACATATTCATCATCTTCACTATTTAGAAATTTCAAGAAAATTTGGAGGAGAAAATAAGGGGCCATTCGGCCATAGCTTGCCAAGAAAGAGTAAGGAGAAATTGATCAAGAAAAATTATTTCCTCAAGCATTTCAACTCATTAGAAGGTGGAGAACAACATGGAGTGGTTGTTGGAGTAGCAAGAACAAGAATCTATTCAAGAACAAGCTCTAGATAGGTGGAAGAACCAAGTGAAGAAGGTAAGGTCCAATCTTCTTTTTCATGTGTTATGAATGGTTTGTGGATGTTGTAGTATGTAGAAATGAATGAAAATCATGAAAATCATGAAAACATGCATGTTGGGATGTAGCCGTGTGTAGGGGTGCTTGGCCGTGTGGTGTGTGTCATGTAGAAGGAGTGATGAATCAAGTGTATTTAGCATGTTTATGTGTTGTTGTAAAGTGTAGAAAATGAATGAAACTCATGACATTATGTGTGTTGAGGAATGGCCGTGTAGGGGCTGATTTGGTGTAGGCATGCTAAGCTAATTCTACTTAGTGTTTTGGTTGTTGTTCTTGTAGATTTTATAATGTAAAATGAAGATTTAATGATGCACATTGAAGGGTGATCGTTGGGGGTTTTAGAAGTTAATGTGATTTGGATGTAGTTTTTATATTTATGAAAGTAATGTTGCTAATGTGTCGATTGCTAGTGTAATCATGAATTTGGGAGAGGAATGTGGGGTTGTTGTTGTTCTAGTTTGGCATGGTTTCGGGTGAGTTGGAGTTTTGTTGGGGTTGTTTGGAGTATTGTATGAATTGTTTAAAGCATTTTCGAATGTTGTTTGAATGGGTTCGGATTAGTAATTGAATATATGAGTGTTTATGTTGATTTGAATGCGAGTAGTCAAATTGAATATAATAAAATGTTGAAGTATGTGGGAAAGAGTTACTAATTCTAGAATGCGTTTCGAATTGATCGTTGATGTTGTTATTATGATTGTTGGTATTGTTGATGATGATTTGGCCTAGTTGAATTCTCGGGGTGTTGCATTTACGGGGGAAATCTTTTGCCCAAATTTCAGAGAATAAGTGTTAGTCGAAATTGAACTCCTAAGTGCCTTTGGTTAATATTTGGCATTTAATGACATATTGTATATCTTGGGAGTTCGCGACGTAAGTTTGGATTATCTTGGAGAATAGACGAGGTATGTAAAGCTCGACCTTTCTTTCTTTTGGCATGTCGTAGTTGAGAGTAAGTTGTGACACGAACCTCGAGTATGACCCTATTCTTGCAATCCGGGCATGTTTATGGTTCCTATTTGTTTCTTGATATTCGTATCCTCAACATAGACGAATTATGGTTCTTATGCCTTTTGTATGATTAAATTTCAAGGTTATATAAAGAATTTTGTTCCTAAAAGATTTCGTAACTACGAACGACCGCAACTTTCGTAGAGACGGGCTCCTGGACGCTCGAAACGTTCGGAGGAGATTCCATAACGAATAATAACCCTAACTTTCATAGGTGAGGCGGATTGGGTTGACGCTCGTCCGTGGGTCCCGCGACTTTCTATGTTTGGTTCTAATGACCGATTTTTGAAAGAACTTGATATGACTATTTTGCCGACCCCCGAGTGTGATTATATACTTATCTATGGAGTCTGAAATGATGATTCGTGTACTTATGATTCCGACATGTAGCTACGATTTCTAAAGTCCTAATTGATACGTTCCCGAGCGAGCTTCGGAAGCAACTGAATTTGATTATTGATTAGCATTTAAATGAAGGTTCGTTATGATTATTCTGTCAAATTGGTAATGATGATTACGTGTGTGTGGCTTCTTACTACTCTGCTCGTGCGTATGATTATGACCTCTATTCACTGAGTCCCAGGCCAGGACATGCTTTCGTGCGCAGCTTCGCTATATTATTATTCACCGAGTCCCTCGATAGAGGGCCGGGACACGCTATGTATATGATGATATGATGATGACATGATGATGATCTACCGAGTCCCTCACTAGAGGGCCGGGACACGCTATCCACCGAGTCCCTCATTAGAGGGTCGGGACACGCTATCCACCGAGTCCCTCATTAGAGGGCCGGGACAAGCTATTCACCGAGTCCCTCAGTAGAGGGCCGGGACACGCTATATGGGTATATATGATGTTATATCCCGTATTTTTGTACGTTGGATTATTCATAAGCTGAGGTGGGGTCCACATGTCGAGATTTTTTTTTTTTTGACATATGACAAGTTATATGAATAATATATGTGAAGTTAAACACAACTCAAGAAGGACCCTTGAGCCAAATCAAAGTGGAAGCCCTCCAAGCAAATATTTTTAAGTAACGTTTTCGGGTGATCTGACTTTAAGGGGCAGAAACGGTATTATAAGTTTAGAATTTGGAAAAATACCAAAGATAGAAGTTGTAGATAATTGAATTAGCTTTCCAACCATAGGTCGTAGGCCCACGGGGGTGACATCGCGATAAGGAGATATGAATATTTTAAAGTAGAAAGGTCAAGGCCGAACAAGTGGATTCGGCCCAACCCGATTCCAAGTCGGGTCGTGCCCAATACCCATGCCATTTAAGTGAAATTTTCTGCTTTCTCCTTCATTTTTCGGACCAAAATGTCCAGATTTTCAGAGATGGAGAGAGAGAGAGGAGAGGTAGAGAGAGAAACCAAATTTTGACCACAATCTAAGCCCCGAATCGCGAAGCTCATGAAGAGAAAAGTGTTGTACGTTACGTTGCCTTCAATTTGGGCTAAAAATCAGCCAAGAAGAAGAGGGTGACGTCTTTGGGCTTGCATACTTAAGGTAAGACTAAGGTCCCTTTTTCATTGTTAACAAGTTTAATTAGAGTTTTAACGGATTAGAACGGAGAAAATAGCGTTATAAACTAGTTTGTTATTTTGTTGAGATTTATGGATTATGGGGCTGTTTTAGGTGGATTAAATGGACGGAATTAGCTAAGTTATGGATGTAATAATTGATGATATTGTTGTTGATGTTGTTGATAAGTTGTTGTTCTTGAATTTGGGAGAATAAAGTGTATAAAGATATATCGTATACAAAGAGTATATGTAGTGTAATTTTTTTGTATATTCGGGGCTGTTTTACATGATTTTATTTGGCTGTTTTGTGACAATATTTTGGGGATGTTTTATGATAATTTTCGTGGCTATTTTGTGATGATATTTTGGAGTTGTTTGGAAAACGTATATGGGTTGTTTTAGAAGATATTTTTACTTTTTTTGGTAGGTTGTTATGAATTGTTTTGTGGATGCTGTATCAACATTGGTTGTAGTTGTTGTTGTTGTTTATGAATATACGGAAGAAAGAAATGTGTTGTCGTAGTTTTGATTGAATTTGGAAGGCTTCGGTTATGTTGTACAATGGTTGGGCTAATTTGGATACGTTGTGGTTTGTCCAAATGTTTTTGAATTTTGTTAAATGATCTTGGGTTAGTTTTTGAATATGTAAGCATTGATGTTGGCTTGATTATATAAAGTTGATTTGAATGTAATTGGAATGTCGTCAAATATGTGGAGAAGAATTACTGATGGTAGAATGTGTTTGAATTGATTATTGATGTTTAGTATGATTGTTGGTATTATTGTTGAAGATTTGGCCGAGTTGAATTCTCGGGGTTGTTGAATTTATAGGGGAAATGCTGCCCAATTTTTTGTAGATAAAGTGCTAGCCTAGAATTGGATTCTAAGTGCCTATGACTAATGTTTGGCGTCTAATGATGTTATTGTAGATTTTGGAAGCCGAGACTTAAGTTTGGATTAGCTTAGGAAGCGATTACAAGGTATGTGAAGCTTATCCTTCTTTCCTTTTGGCATGTCTTAGTCGTAAGTTGTGATATGTGCTGAGCCTTGGGTGAATTATTCTAAAATCCGAGCATGTTTGTGATTCATATTCATTCCTTTATGTTGGCATTTAAATTTCGAACCATGATCCTTGTGTTTTTACGACTTGGTTTGAAATGTTTTATAAACGGTTTTTATTCCGAAAGGATCTTATGTTTAAAAATGTCCGTAACTTTCATAGACGAAACTCGGATTGGTTTGATATACGAGCGCGGGAGATTCTACGGATAAGGTCTCTAACTTTCATATGCCCGGATGTTTGATATGTATTCGTGGGCCCCGAAAGATATTTGTATAATAAGCTATTTCAAAGGATTTAGTGTGATTAACGTCTTAACCTTCGAACGCACGATTAGATTATTTCATCGAGTCTTGAAAATGACGATATGACATACTTCATAATCATAAGTTATCTCACATGGTTTAATACATGTATTATTCGATTACTTCGAGCGATGATTTGTCTTATTTGTTTCTTGATATTCGTATTCTTAATATAGAAACTTGATGGTTGACTATCGCCTTGGTTTATAACTAAATATTTCACTTTGATTATTTTATGAGTTTTCAAAAAATTTTGTTATCAAAAGAGTTTTGTTCCTAAACGATTTCGTGCATATGAACGACCGTAACTCCTTCGCCGAGTCTCGGATCGCTTTGATATCTTCGCAAATGATTTCATGACGATATATTGACTTTATGATGTGTCCGATACGCCGGTCCCGGCCGGGTACCGTGTATATGGGTCCCGCGACTTTTCTATGTTTGGTTCTAATGACCTATTTTTGAAAGATATTTAATATGACTATCTTGTGGCGAGTCCCAATGATTGGCGGGCGTATCGTTGAGTTTGAAGGAATTTTACGCATGTGATTTTGATACGTAAGATTTGATATTTTGAATATTGCATTTACTTGTTCCCGTATCTTGATTTGACTATTGATCTTGGTTTTGAATATAACATGCATTTATTATTCGAGTATCCGTATAATTTCTTCGGGGGGTTTCATGGGTAGGTTACTTTATTTGGATGATCCACCAGCTTGCATTTTGTTGTTACATCCTTGTTTTGAGTATACTTCCGATCCGGTATGTTATTGTGCGTATATGTTATATTCCGAAGTATGACCCCGTGATTCCCGTCATATGATGTGATATGATATATGATGTGATACGGATACGTGTGTGGTTCGGAGGTATATGTTACTACGCCGAAGTACGATGTGATTTGTGATTTGGACGTGGCGACCATATTATGATAGTCCTTATCGGCTTATACGTGATATTATGATACGCCGGATTGCAATAGCGATATGTATATTTGTACATTTGTGATATTCGGGGTGACGTGTCCATATATATATGTTATATATGATTACCGCGTAAGCTATTCGTAGGGGTCTACTTGCGATATGTTCGATTATTATATTATATAGTCGCGCCGTACGTACTCTCGCATTATTATATTATATATCACATCGGGCACACACATACACACACGGCTACATTATTATATTATTCATGGATTCCACGTACGTTTCCACACTCTTGTTAAGTCAAAAACCATTCATAGATATGTTTAAAACTCACCCTTTCCACTTTGTATTCACTTGGCTAAATGTTTGCAAATGAACTAACATTGTTCTTGCACCCATCAACCACTATATTTGTCTTCCGTGAGTTGAAAACATAAAAGAATAATTTTTGGGGATCAATTTTCCATGGTATTTTCTCGCTATTATGCTCATTTTTCCTTCGATTTTTTTTTTCTTTCTCTTGGTACTTCCTACTTTGCATACTCTAGGATGATAAATGATGACTAACTAATTGACTTGGTCATCATTTGGCCGATATATACTTCTAGCCCCTTCAAATATAAGATGTATAACAAGACGTTAGTTCCATGGCTTGGAAATTATTGGCCATTTTAGGTGGGGTCCATGGCCACTTGGTCCGATTTTTGTATTTATGAAATACTTATTTAGAGAGCCCTTAATTTCATGAAAAATAACTAACTGTGTCCATATGTCCGTTTTGTACGTTTTTATTATTCCAATTTTTGTTGTTATATATTCCATTTCATAAAGATGAATATGCAACTTTATTTGATTTTAAGAGAAAAAAAATGAAACCTTGTTTAACTTATCGCAATCAAGAATATTCCAACGTAAGTGCTACGTATAACACACTTATTTTACATGTTCAAGTTTTTGGGAGTTGTTTTAATTACCGAGGAAGTTAGCCCGAAACTACGTTCGCCGCCCTAGGATAAGGATCGTGCCCCATGTCCTATCGAAATCTCATGACATATGACGATATGATTTATATTTTATTAAATCTCATGTTCATTCGAAGGCTAGACAGTGCTATATGTATACCGATGCCGAATAAATGTCCGATTGTGTTATAAGCCCATGACTCTCCCTATATGATATTTTTACTCCGGCTTTATATTATATATGTATTCATGTTCATGCTCATAACTAGATTATCGTCCACGTTCGTATTCTTTATTACTTTATGTCCCATGTTATTTCATGCTTTACATACTTGCTTTACATATTCAACCGATGATTTCATTTGGGGAAATTTCATGCTTATGGGGCATTTTAACGAGGTATTTGGCAGACGCCGCGGAGAGGATTTGCTCGTATCAGCTCATTGGTGAGCCCCATTGTCATTCGTATTTCGGACGTCACCTTATCTTATATTTATATCATTATTTAAGGTACGGCGGAGGGCCTTGTCCGCCATATAATCGGAGGTCCGAGACATGATTAGAGGTTTCATAGACTGTTCGCTTTATATATGTTAGACATGCAAGGTATATTAGCCATATTATATGGTCATATTGTGTTATTTACGCATTTATGATTTAAATAAGTATTATCATTAAATTATTATGACATCTCAGTCATTTTATAAAAGACATTATCACTTGTTAAGTATCGCATAAATACTTATAACCTCGAAAATTAACCTTGTCTTTGAACTTATGTCGATTCACTTACGACATGTCCAATGTACAAAAGTATGGGATGTAACATTATTCATACTTTACATCCCTTACTATGTTATTATTCATACCTTACATGCCTTGCACATTCGTATTTCGACGTGCCATGGTTGTGGAAATGACATTTATATTCTAACGACTGATAAATATTCTAACGACTGATGATCTCATCGGGGACTTCCATATCTCGCAACTTATCTCATGGGCTATTCGGTTCGTACTTTTACACGGGTACTACACAACTTGTGGACTCTATTTGGACAATTTTTAGAGTCTCACCTAATTTTATAAAGGAAATTAGGAAAACCAAGGTAAAAGGGTTTGTTCAATGTTCAAGAGAAAAACCCTCGTCGGCGTTTATTTTGTTGCACCGTATATATGTGGCGGGCTCCACGTCGGCTCGGACCTTCGAGCTCTCAATATGTGATTACATTTATATGTATTATTTGCTAAAAATATTTTCTTTCTTGCTAAACTGTCATGCGAATCATAAAACTCTACTTTTGTTCGGATATCTTTAAGTGTTATAAACCATTTGTCAAGTTGTATTATTAATGATTATACAACTAGAAGTGTATATTGTACCACTTGACTTAAAGTGATAATATTTTAGGTCATGACAAATACGCAAATTGTGTCCAAAGTTGGGGTGTACAATTTGTCACAAGTCGTATATGTTATAGGTTTAAAAAAGCAAATACTTTTCTATAAATTCATGAGCTTTGTCTTCTCATTTGTAACACCAAGAAAAGTGATAATACAATCTCTCTCCTTTCTTTGTACAAAGTTATTGAATATCCTCTTCTCTTACTTCTATTTTTAATTATATATCATTTTTTGAAAACCGTTCGGCACGAAACTTTACTACTAAGTTGAATTGTCACGACCCAACTAGGGGCCGCGACGAGTACCCGATACTTGTACCGGGCACCCCCTGTCATACGTCGTGTTCTTATTACTAAGTGGGCCGTATAAACACTGGCATTTTTTTTTCCTTCATAACATCGCCGTTAATAGCATACATATACACGAGTAGTAGTATTCAACAATGTCCGACATATCACACGGTGACAAAGACAACTAGGTCGTGAAACATCTACCCGTACATATCTATCTACGAGCCTCTAAACACGATACATATAATTACAAGTAACCGACTTTCTTTGTGTCCAAATATATACACAAAATAGTACCCAAAATAGAAGCTCCGAACAACCGGAGCGCCTCTCGATGTACGGTCGAAAGCTCCTAGGAGTCGAGCCGTCAACTCGTCGACTACTGCGTGGCATGAGACGCGCCCCCGAAGAAAAGGGGTCGGTACGAACGATTAATGCAGAGTATGTAAGCCGTGAAAATAATACTGTAAAGCATGTAACATGTGAGCAATAACAACATGTGAGACCAAAGATCATATAACGAGATAAAAGGATAATCTGTACCTGTAAGTGCCTTTCAGGCGGATGTCATGCTTGCTTATTATATACTTTTGTTCAAAACATTTCATATCATATACATGTGAAAATAACAAGTCATGTCGCCGAAATACGTCGGCTTCCCACATGTGTCCCGCGTCCGGCATCCCGCGTCCGGATGGAATTACGCCACCGACCGGGTGGCAATGCGTCTATAGCGCAACATGTATCCATTCCCCAAAATTCCCCATTTTCATATACATATCATATACATGTCATATACATATCATATAAGCGAGCGTATAAGAACCCAAAGAAAGTCATGTGTCTATCGGGGTGACGTAAGGTCGGTAGCCCCCGATTACCTTATGGACTAACCACGGTCACTTCGTCTCACCTTGAAGGAACAATCATTATAAGGCGAGACTATCAATGAATAGCAACACCATAAGAAAACATAAAATAAGATTATAAGGTTTCTATGAAAGAAGTAATGGAAACCGATATGCACGTTTATCGAGACTCGGGTGACGAACATAAAAACACGGTCATTATGTCCCATTGGGTCATCCACGAAGGTTTCAAGACATTTCGATTTCATTTCCAAAGGTTTCGGACGTTTGAACATCATTTCACCTTAAAGCACAAGTTATAGGTTCAATTCTACTGAATGAATAGTGAATAAGTTTAGGTGTCGTTTCCGAGGGGTAGGACTTTTCCCGAGGGTCGGATTTTGACCTATACTAACTAGGACATGCCAAATGAAGGAGAGGTAGGCTTCACATACCTTTTACGCTTTGCTCACGTCTCCAAACTCAAGCTCCAAGTTCGCCAAAATCTACAAATTGGTCATGTTTACCAAACATGATTAGTGCCTTTAGAATTGAATTCTTAAAACAACACTTGGCTACCGAAATTTCGGCAGCACCTCCTCTATAAATACTCCACTCCACCAAGTTCAACTTGGCCATTTTTTATCAACAACAATCCGGGAATTCAACCCGGCCAAACTATCAACACAATATCAACAACAATATAAGCAACATCAACAATCCACTAAAAACGCATTCTAGCGCAAATAGTCTTATTTTCCAAATAATCCAACAACTCCAAATCCAACTTTACACTTATAATCCAATATCAATATGTTCATATTCACATACTAATTTAAGGTCATTCAAACATAAACCAAGACCATTTCAAGTTATATATCCAATATCCATTAATTCCAACAATTTCCATACAATTCAATGCAATTTAATTCACATAATATTCCAACAATACCATCAATATACTACTTACCCACATCTTCCAATTTATGAAACAACAACAACATTTTTTCCCTTCTTTCAAATTCAATCACAACAATCCAATTTTCCATTCCTCCAAACCATTAAATCTTTATTCTAACATCATAAAACCTACCACAACAACAATTGCCATCATAAATAAAATCAATTCACCACACCCTACCATAACCTACCATTCGGCCAACCCACCCCATATGCATACTTTTCATGAACTTCCATATTTTCCATACACTACAACAACCAACACACAACACAACACAACACAACATAACACACACGACACACACACACACATATTCACGGCCATAGCCACACACACACACACACTTACAACACATGAATTTCATCCATTTTCATATTCCACAACATGCATAAACACTCATAACATACAAAAGAGGAATTAAACCTTACCTTTTTCCTCAACTCTTCACTTGACACAATTTAACAACTCATATGAATATGTATTCTTCTTGCTCCACAAACCACTTCAACTTACTAAGAACTCTTCAAATTGTTTGGCTATGAAGAAACAAGTTGTGAACTCTCTCTTCTTTTTTTTTTTTTTTTCTCGGTTTTTTTTTTTCTCTTAAGGCCGAATGGCCAATATTTTTTCTCTCTCTCTTTCTTGCTTTGCTTTCTTGAAAATTCTAGGGAAAAAAGATGAATAATTCATCTTTCCACTTCTATATATATTAGTCCTTCCAATTATAATCAACCAAATGGTCCCTTGTTATGGCTTGATTTATTTGGCCATGTTTTGCAAGTGGGGGCCACGGCCAAGTGGCCCCCTTTCTTGAAAATTCTAGCAAATCTCTCCATTTTCATGAAAATATTTTTCCTTTGTTCCAAATTTGCCCCTAGCCTTTCTCCGTATTTCCATGAGTCATTATGCAAATTTACCTTTTTACCCCTGACCTTTCTTAATATTCCCACTTTACAATTTTCCATACGCAACTTGTGTCACTTGCCTCGACTTACCCGAGGGTACAAAATACGGGATGTAACACAAATCATCGATTCTTGGGAGCGGATATTTATTCTTCATCGTCACCTTGTTCAGCTGCCTATAATCAATGCACATCCGTAGGGAACCTACCATCTTTCTTTCTCACAAATAGGACAGGTGCTCCCCATGGTGATGAACTCGGCCTGATAATTCCTTTCTCAAGCAAATCTTTCAATTGCGCCTTCAGCTCTTTCAACTCTGCAGAAGCCATTCGGTAAGGAGGAATAGATATAGGCTTGGTGTCCGGCAACACATCAATAGCAAAATCAATCTCTCTTTCCGGAGAAAGGCCTGGAAGTTCATCCGAAAATTTATTCTCTACCGGGATGGATTGAAAAGTCAGTGGCTTTGCTTCAGTGTCATGAACTCGGACTAGATGATAAATATAGCCTTTGGCGATCATCTTCCTCGCCTTAAGGTAGGAAATAAACCTACCTCTTGGAGACGTTGTATTACCTTTCCATTCAAGCATTGGTTCGCCCGGAAATTGAAATCGAACCATCTTTGTTCTGCAATCCACATTAGCATAACAAGAGGCCAACCAATCCATGCCCATAATTACATCAAAATCTAACATTTTCAGCTCAACCAAATCAACTTTAGTCTGACGATCACATACCACATCACATACCACAATCACACAATTTTTATACACTTGTCTAGCTATTACTGGATCACCAACTGGAGTAGATACCTCAAAAGGTTTAATTGGCTCAGGTTTCACCCAATACGGTCAGTAATATAAGTAGTAATATAGGACAACGTAGAACCCAAATCAATCAATACATAAACGTCATGAGAGAATATGGATATTATACCTGTAACCACATCCGGGAGACTCAAGATCCTGACGTCCGGCTAAAGCATAAATACTGGATTGGGTGCCACCTGAACTGGATGCTCCCCTTCTGCCCCTACCGCGGCCTACTGGAGTCTGGGGAGTCTGTCTTATCGGGCGCACAGATAAGGAAGAACCAGCTGCTAATCCTGTGGGCTGAACCCCAACTCTACCACCCATCGATGGACAATCACGCATCATATGCCCAACCTGACCATAGGCATAGCAAGCATCTGAACCTCGGCGACACTGATCGGAATGTAATTTACCACACTGGCTACATCGCGGCACCGGTGGTCTCCGCTGGCTAGGATCACCTCCAAACTGAGGACCTGAGACTCTCAAACTCTGACCCGGACCAGAATAAATAGGGCGATCAAATATTCAGCCCGCAAATCGAGGAGGTGCACTAATCGCGGACTGGCTCGAGTATCTTGAATACTGGTGCCGCTGACTCCCTCTATACTCTCTACTAGCACCGTCAAATCTGGCCCTCTTGCTTTGTCCTCTGTCAATATCATGCTCACCCCTCTGCGGCTGTTGTTGCTCTTCTAAATTCTGGGTGTGAGCCTGAATACGGGAAATGTCCATCCCCTCCTATAGTGAAGCCGTCAGACAGTCCTTGAACAAGTGTGGCCCTAAGTCGCTCACAAATCCATGCACTCTATTTCCCATGTCAGCAACCATAGTCGGAGCATATCTAGCCAATGAATTAATGGGAAGGCTATACTCCCAAGCACCCATATTCCCTTACTTTAGGTTCAGGAACCTGTCAGCTCGGCCCCTTCGAACTTCGGGTGGCATATAGTGGCGGATGAAAGCATCTACGAATTCTTGCCAAACTGGGTGTCACGACCCAACCCCGTAGGCCATGACTAGTGTCTGAATTGGACACTCATACGCACCCAACACCCAGAATTAGCATACTAATTCGCATAAATATAAATAATCACATATGATCTCAGATTAGCGCATAATAGCCAACATATGTCACAAAAGCCGACGAGGCTGTCGTAATGTACATAGCATATCAGAATAAGCATATGCAGCCGACAAGGCTACCACGGCGGGTAGGACCGCCCGAACATAAAACGTACGAACATATCTGTACAGGAACAACCATAACCCACATACATGTCTACAGACCTCTAAACAGAACAACAGAATCATATGACGGGACAGGGCCCCGTCGTACCCCTGAATGAATATATACATATGCAACGAAAAAGTATATATACCAAAATATAGGCTCGGATGAAGGAGCACTCCCGAGAGAGAAAGCAGAATAGGTGTCCTAGGTAGGCGGATCACCAGGCCCGGCGTTTGTACTGCAAGCATGAAACGCGACCCCAGAAAGGGGTCAGTATGGAATATGTACTGAGTATGCAAAGCAAGAAATATAGTAACAGGATCATAATCGAACAGAAGATACAGAAAATAAGTACAATATGCAAAATGTCAAATATTTAGTTTAAAAACATAAATCATGCATAGGCTCTTAGAACGATGGTCGCCCTTTGTCGATGGTAGCCATACACATCATACTCCCAGAAGATTTCATATCTCGGAACACCAAAACATATCATATCACATCATAACGCCGTAACACCCCGCGCGCCAAATATACACGGTACCCGGCCAAAGAGGACTCGGCGTACCGGACACATCATACTCCGGAATATATCAAAGTGCGCCACGAACATAACCCCCGGCCGGGATCCGGCGAAGGAAGTACTAACCATACGCACGAGCGGAGTCGTGAGTAACAATATGCATAAAATCATAATCATAAACTCATTAAATAAATAAGAAATCCATGCTCGGGAGTTAAGGTGAAAGTAATACTAAGTTTATCCCGAAGGTCATTAAGAACGAACATAGAAAAGTCACGGGACCCACGGACGGGTGTCAACCCCATCCGAGCCCGCTTATGGAAGTTAGGGGATGTTATGCCTTATGGAATCCCCTACGAAAGTTTCGGGGCGATCCGAGCTCGTCTACGAAAGTTAAGAGTGTTCGTAGTTTCCGAATCTTTTAAGGGCAAAATACTTTACATAGCTTTTAAAATTCAACCATATGAAAACATAAGTACCTTAACTTGACCATATTAAGAGAGAAAGTCTATGGAGGCAAGTACTAGTCATATGCAAGCTCGGATCGTAAGAGTGGAGTTTCCTCGGGATTATTCATAGCCTATTTAACACTAGGACATGCCAAAGAACGAAAAGATTAGGCTTCGCATACCTCGTCCGCTCTCAAGCTAAGCCAAACCTCAAGTCTCGGACACTCCAAGATCTACATAACGCCAATTATATCAAACATTAGCTAAGCATTTAGGCATCAATTCCAAACAACATGCCAAATTCTACGAAAATTTGGGCGAGATTCCCTGAAATACACCAACCCCGAGATTTCAACTCGGCCAAATTCAACAACAACAACACCAACAACCAAACTACAACATCAATAATCAATTCAAAATGCATTTTTAACATTAAATACACTTCTTTATATAACTCAACAACATTCATTATTTTCCAACATTCAACTACTTACATTCAAACCAATATCAACGTTTATACATTCGATTCCTAATCCAAAACCGTTCAAACAATATTCAAGAACGCTTAAACAATTCACATAATTTTCCAAACAACCCAAACCATACTCCAACTCACTCCGAATTCACTCCCCTCGGCCCGAGAACACTACTCCCATTTCTTTCTCTCAAATTCATGAATTACACCAATAAATCCACACATTGACAATGTCACTTCCTTAAGTACAAAAATTACATAAAATTCACATTAACTTCCAAATCAACCCATAACCAACACAACATCGCTTTGAGTCATTAAACTTGCATTTTTCATCATAGAATCCATAACGACAACAACGAAAATACTAACGACGATTGTTCATTCTCAACTACACAAAGGGGACCTATTCGGCCAACCCCACATACACACATAAAGATGATTTTCCTTCTTTTCTTCACACTACAACAATCAAAACATGCATAAGATTAATTAATGACTTTTAACACAACATACACACACACGGCCAACACCATATACACGGTTTCAACTTCAACTTGGTTTCTATCATGAATTTCTTCCATTTTAGCATACTACAACACATATAAACCATTCATAACACATAAAACAAGATTAGAACTAACCTTTCTTCTTCAACTTCTCAACATGCCTAAGGTGGTAGATAGAGAAAACGAGTAAGCTATTGCCCGAAACAACGACTCCACGTTACTAAGCACCCTTCAATTAGCAAGTTTGCTTGAGGAAATAATTTTTTTGGATGGCTATTCTTGGTCTTGATTTTTGGAAGAGAGGGCCTAATATGGCCTCTTGTTCTTGCTTCTTGAGGCTTCTTGATTTTTCTTGAAAAATTCTAAGTGTTGTAGTGAATAAATAAGATGACTTCATCTTTTATAAACCAAGTATTAACCATCCATGTGGCCATGGCTCACACCAAGGTGGCCGGCCACATGGTGCCTTATTTTCTTTTTCTTTTTTTTGTTGAATTTTCAACTTTCCAAAAATAGAATACTTTCCAAAAATTGAATTTGACTCCAAATGTTTCCTTAACATTTCCATACCAATAAAATCATACACAACTTAAGCCTTTAAAACATACAAAAGTCTCTACTTCGTATCTCGGGATAGTCTTGTCCCCAGCTTATTGTAATTCACTCAAGTTGTCCCGTTGTTCAAAATACGGGATATAACATCCTCCCCCCCCTTTAGAACATTCGTCCTCGAATGTTAAACTAATCTTACGGGCCTTACCAATAGTTCGGGGGAGTTCTTTTGTAACTATTACACACAATTCATTTATTGATCAACATAATCAAGTAAGAAATTTAAATTACCTGTGGGCACCGGAAATAAGTGAGGATACTTCTTCTTCATCTTCTCCTCAGCTTCCCAGGTCATTTCTTCCCGATTGTTGTTCCGCCACAGCACCTTAACGAAGGCTACATCTTTGTTCCGCAACCTTCTTACCTGACGATCCAATATAGCTATAGGCTGCTCTTCGTAGGATAGTTCCTCCGTGACCTGGACATCATCTACAGGAAATATTCTTGTCACGACCCAACCCCGTAGGCCGTGACTCGTGCCCGAGTTGGGCACTCATACGTACCCTTATCCCACTTTGTTTTAGCATAATAGGTCGATGGAATATACATAAATAACGGCTAAGGATATCATCGATAAAATAAAAAAACGAGTATGTCGCACGAAGGCCGATGGGCCATGTCACAAAATATATACACAACCCCATGTACACAAGCTCGCGACATATATACGTCACCCACTATACATGTCTACGTACCTCTAGAAAATCGAAAAATAAACATAAGATGGGGGGGGGGGGGGGGGGACGGGGCCCGCCGTGCCCATGAAATCATATATATATATATAACGAGAACAAGACTATACCAAACGTGCAAGCCTCAACAAGGAGTCTTTGGAAGATACGGGTAGAAAGCCTAAACGGGCGGATCGGCCAAAGCGTGTGTCGGTACTGCGGGCATGAAACGCGACCCCAGAAGAAAGGGGTCGATCACGAAAAATGTCTTTCGAGTTTGTAAAGCGAGAAGCGTAATAAATGAAATTAAGATCGAAAACGGACTATGCGAAGAACAAACGAAATACATAAGCGGTCAAAATGCATATCGTAAATCATAAATAATATATGCGAAAAACATATGCCAAAAGCCGATGTTGGGACTCGGCAGAAATGAACGTGGTCGCCCCGACAAATACGGCACCACAAATCATAACGGATCATAATGGATGGCCATATCGGATCGGAACCAATAAATATCAACATAAGCGTACATGGCACATCATACTCCACAATGTGTATACGTATTATGGACTCCCCCCTCACACCAGAGTACTTGCGAACAATGCGGAGAAATACGCTTGAGAACATATCTGGCCGGGCTTAGTGTGGGAAATATTGAGGCATCCACGAATGGAGTAGTGAGAAACTAAATGCAATAAAATACCATATAGATTTTCGGAGACTCAATGAAGATATTAATATGACAAATCAAAAAAGGAATCGAACGGAATCATATTAAGTGGGGTTCGGATATCATAAAGGATTACGGATGTTCATACTTTTCTGAGACCGTTTCCAAGATCCCAAGTGGTTTGTAAGACTCAATGGGTATTTAAAGTAACTTTTATTTAGAGGCTAAAACTTTCCCTTAAAAGCGCTCAAAATAAAGCATAAATATAAAGTTGGTAAAATCGGAAATAGTGGGCCCCACCTCGGTCAAATGAGGTGGCGTACCTAAATCTCGCTCCTCGAATCTCATAATGTCATTAGTAGGTGTTTTAGAGTGACCGGATTTGATTTGGATAGGTCGTGAATGTCTAAGAGCAATCTAATGAGTTGTGGTCTAAATGCTGGGTTCAATTCTGCGAAAAAAAAAGGTCCAACTTTGGATGTAGATTCCGAGAGATAGAAGCGGCTCCAAGAGTCGAACCCGCAACTAACACACTTATGTCATGCCATAGGAAGGAAATAGAGCCTTACATACCTTTCTTACTTGTTAAGTTGCCAAAACTCCAAACCCGTTTCGTCGAAATCCGCAAATGGTCACTTTTACCGGTCCTATTCATGCGGATCAAAATTCCAACTTTAGTCTAGTGTTTGTCTACCGAAATTTTGGCAGCATTTCCCCTATAAATATGACTCCCAGAATCTATCTCGGCTCAGATATCAACAACAACCAAGCCAACAACATTAAACATCAACTAGAATCATATACTAGTACAAACCGACATATTTACGCATAAGCGACAACTTACAACTAACTTCGCGTTTTCAATTCAATCATAATATTTTCATACTCATTTACTCTTCAAAATTATCCCAACACCATCTAAAGGCATTACACATGATTTCTCACTTTGTTCACAAAATATATAAATTTTCCACCGAAACCATAACTTACCCAAAACTTGCATTCTTCGACAAACATGTTCAGAACGTATCATTGTCTTCTAATCTCGTAAACAACAACCATAACTAGCACCTAAACAATTTATTTCCATAATCATATTACAACTATGTTAAAGGCTCATACTTTCCTATAACACCCATAACGCATACATGCGATTCCAATGCCAAACTTGAAGCATTAAATCTCCTCTCTCTCTCTCTCTCTCTCGCCATATATATATATATATATATATATATATATATATCACTATTCCATTGCCATGTACCACACGTATGTACATGCAATATTTCAACTTCATCACATTTTCATTCAACCTTCATTTCCGATACGAATTCCACAATGTCCACAACCATAATACAACATAAGATTTAGCACAATCCATATATTACATACTAAGTATGCACACACGACCACACACTATATTCCTTACCCACTTTGCAAACTTCCATTTTTCTATACTTTCATACTCATTTCCATGCATTACAACACAACCCAATCATCTTAACATAAATTAAAGGATTGAATGCTTACCTTTCAATTCCAACTTCTTCACAAGAACAATTTGTCAACTTGGAGAATTGAATGCTCCTTCCTCCAAACCAACTACACCAAGTTGTAAAGGAGGCTTGATTTAGTAGGAAAATCACAAGATACAAATTTTTGGAACAAGATTTTTGAGGGGTGATTTTGGCCAAGGTCATTGAATACTCTCCCTTTCTTTGCTCTTGTTGCTCTTGTTTTTCTCTTGTGCTTTGTTTCTTGAAATTTCTTGAAGCTTTGCTCCTTAAATAATTTAATTGCTCACATGAAAGGCACATGATCATTTAATGGGTTTGGGCCATGGCAAGGCCATGGCCGGCCACCTCTTCTCTTGGGCCTAATTTTTTTCCAATTTAGTTTAAGCCCAATTGATGATGGGTCGCTTTTGGAAATTCACGGGACTAATTTACGAGATTCCAATTTTGCCCGTAACCTTCCTTAATATTCCCGCGTCAATATTTCCTTAAACATCACATACACATTAATTAAAATCCAATTAAAGCCTTATTTCCTAACACTCCGAATTATTTCCAATCTTCTGAATGGGCGCAAAATGCGAGGTGTAACAATTCTGGAAGGGTCACCAATACATTTACGAAGCATGGAAACATGGAATACCGGGTGCACTGCTCCCAAATCAGCTGGCAGATCCAATTCGTAGGCAACTTTGCCTATTCTTCGAATGACCTGATAAGGCCCAATATATCTTGGCCTGAGCTTCCCTTTCTTGCCGAATCTCATAACACCTTTCATAGGTGATACCTTCAGGAATACCCAATCACCAACTCCGGAACTCCAAGTGCCGACGTCGATTATCCGCATACGATTTAAATGCCGACTCTGGGCCGCTAATAATCTTTCTCGAATAAGCTTCACTTTGTCTACCGCTTGCTGGATCATATCTGGACCAATTAATTTAGTTTCGCCAACGTCGAACCAGCCAATTGGTGACCTGCATTTTCTGCCATACAACGCCTCGTACGGTACCATCTGGATACTGGAGTGGTAGCTATTATTATAAGCAAATTCAATCAATGGCAGGTGATCATCCCAGCTACCTCTAAAATCGATAACACGGGCCGTAACATATCTTCTAGCATCCGGATAGTACGCTCGGCTTTGTCCGTCGACCGAGGATGGAATGCCGTACTAAGACCTACACAGGTCCCCAATCCTTCTTGAAATGACCTCCAAAAATTTGTCAGTGGAATCGGGCACCCTCGTTGGAGATGATAGATATGGGAACTCCGTGAAGTCTTACTATCTCCTCGATATATAATACGGCATAATCCTCAACCGAGTTGGTGGTCCCGACCGGGAGGAAATGGGCCGATTTAGTCGGCCGATCAACAATAACCCGTATGGAATCATACTTCCGTGGAGGTAAGCAGGTAAACTCGTAATGAAATCCATATTAATTATCTCCCACTTCCAAGTCGGAATCTCCATCTCTTGTAATAGTCCACCGGGCTTCTGGTGCTCGATCTTAACCTGCTGACAATTTGGGCACTGAGCGACGAACTCTGCTATATCCTTCTTCATACCGTCCCACCAATACGATGCATATCCGAGGTCGTGATACATTTTTGTAGCTCTTGTATGAACGTAATAACGGGCATAATGTGCCCGCCCATAACCTATCGCCGTAACTCCGCAACCTCGTGTACGCACGGTACCGCCTGTAATAATACTCCATCCGGTGTAATCTCGAACGGAGTCTTCTCCTTTTCACGGCCGTGTCTCGTACGCACCGAACGGGATCTTCATATTGGCGGCGCTTTATTTCTTCCGGAATAGAAGATTCAAAGAACTTCTCGAACGTAAATCCCCGGATTCTCGCATTCGGCCAAACGGATTCCAAGACTTGCCCGATGAATTTCACGAACCATTTCTTTCTTTTTCGATGGCACGTCCGCTAGGCTGCCCATAGATTTACGGCTGAGAGCATCTGCTACCACATTGGCTTTCCCAGGATGGTATAGAATATTAACATCATAATCCTTCAGCAACTCTAACCATCTTCTCTGCCGCAAATTCAGCTCTTTCTGCTTAAAGATATATTGGAGGCTCTTGTGATCTGTATAGATATCAACATGAACGCCATATAAATAATGTCTCCATATCTTCAGAGCATGAATCACCGCTGCGAGCTCCAGATCATGAGTGGGATAATTCTTTTCGTGCTTTTTGAGCTGTCGGGAAGCATATGCTATAACCCTGCCGTGCTGCATCAACACACACCCCAATCCAACGCCAGAAGCATCACAATAAATAACATACCCATCTGGTCCCTCGGAAGAGTCAAGACTGAGCCGTAGTCAATCTCTCCTTCAAAGAATCGGAAGCTTCGTTCACAAGCATGTGCATCCCACCGGAACTTGGCTCCTCCCGAGTTAGCCTTGTTAAAGGCGGCGACATGAAAGCAAATTTCTTCACAAATCTTCTCGTAATAACTAGCCAATCCCAGAAACTACGTACCTCTCGTAGGCGTCGTAGTCCGGGCCAATTCTTCACAGCTTCGATCTTCTGGGTATCCACCCGGATGCCGTCAGCTCCAATAATATGTCCCAGAAATGCCACTGATGTTAGCCAGAATTCACATTTAGAAAATTTTGCATATAATTTCTGATGTCGAAGTACCCCAAGTACCGTCCTCAGATGATCCGCGTGCTCTTCTTCTGACCGAGAATAGACCAGAATATCATCAATAAATACGATCACGAACATATCCAAGAACGGTCTGAATACCCGATTCATAAGATCCATAAATACCGCCGGAGCATTCGTCGGCCAAAAGACATAACTCGAATTCATAATGCCCATACGGTCCCGAATGCCGTCTTGGGAATATCTCGCTCCCGTACTCGCACTGGTGGTAACCCGACCGCAGTGTCTATCTTTGAGAAACATTTAGCTCCTCGCAATCGGTCAAACAAATCATCAACCCCGGGGAGGGGGTATTTATTCTTTATAGTTACCTTATTCACCGCCGATAATCAATACACATCCGCAGCCGAGCCGTCTTTCTTTCTCACAACAATACTAGGCGCTCCCCAGGGTGACGTGCTGGGTCGGATGAAGCCCTTCTCTAATAGATCTCTCAGCTGCTCTTTCAATTCTTTTAATTCTGCCGGTGCCATTCTGTACGGAGGAATAGATATAGGCTGAGTGTCTGGCAGCACATCTATCGTGAATTCTATCTCCCGTTCAGGAGGAAGACCTGGAAGCTCGTCTGGGAATACATCCGGGAATTCACTAACCACTGGAACTGATTGGATAGTCGGTGCTTCTGCTTTTAGATCATGTACGCGAACCAGATGATAAATATAGCCTTTTCTGGTCATTTTTCTTGCCTTGAGGTATGAAATAAACTTACCCCTTGGCTTGTCGTATTACTCCGCCCACTCTATAACCGGTTCACCTAGGAATTGGAAGCGGACTACTTTCTTTTGACAATCAACATTAGCATAACACGAAGCCAGCCAGTCCATACCCATAATCACATCGAATTCATTCATATCTAGCTCTATCAAATCTGCCTTAGTGCAACAATCATAGATAATTATCGCACAATCTTTATATACCTGTCTGGCTATAACAGAATCCCCTACCGGAGTGGCTACCTCAAATGGTTCTATTGGTTCGCATTCTATCCCAATTTTATCAGCAACAAGAGGAGAAATATATGATAAAGTAGAACCGGGATCTATCAATGCATATACAGCTCGAGAGAAGACCAATAATGTACCTGTAACCACGTTAGGCGACGCCTCCTGGTCCTGACGGCTAGCCAAAGCATATATGCGGTTCTGTCACACCCTTAATTCGATAGGGTGTGATGGGCACCCGACCCTTACCTAGGGCCGAGCGAACCCGCTGACTCTCGTAATACTCATAATCAGACTGGACCTTTAAATCATAACATAGACACACACTGAAAGTTTTTCGGAAATAAACATGCTTTCTATCCTTTTCAGATCAAATAAAATCTGTAACGTATAGAAACATATAGAACTTATAATACAATGCGTAATAATACATCGGCTTACATAGCCGCTTACATAACCGACATCTTATACCCACGACACTGTCTGCAAAGTCTCTAACGTAGAACATGAATCCATATCATAATGCTCTGACTCGGCAGCACTCCGAAGGAACTGGAGCTCGCCAATCCCGCTGGAACATCTTCTAATAATATCCTCAGCTCATCTGGGTGTACCTGCGCGGCATGAAACGCAGCCTCGAAAAAAGGGTCAAGACGGAATATATACTGAGTATGTAAACCATGAAATACAATAAGTGGGATCATACTGAAGTAAAGAGTACCGAAAATCATAAAACTTGCCTTCGAAAAGATTTATCATGCATATCAAAATCGTATAATCATCATGTATACATATAGCGTGTCCCAGCCCTCTAACGAGGGACTCGGTGTATCAAATCATCATAAGCATGTACATATAGCGTGTCTCGGCCCTCTAGTGAGGGACTCGGTAAGTAAAATCATGTCATCATCATGTATGCATGCATGTACATATATATATATATATATATAGCGTGTCCCGGCCCTCTAGTGAGGGACTCGGTGAATAGCGTGTCCCGGCCCCGCTAGCAGGGGACTCGGTATGCCATCCTGGCCGCCAACCCCACATCATCACATCATCATATACATATATATATATAGCGTGTCCCGGCCCTCTAGTGAGGGACTCGGTGAATAATGCAGCGAAATGTGCACGAATGCGTGTCCTGGCCCGGGACTCAGTGAAGGACATATTGAGCTTCGCACGAGCAGAGTAGTGAGCAACCATATGCACATAAAACATTATCAAAGACTCAATGAAGTAATCAAAACGATTCGCCATTTGAAAATCGGACAATAGTTATATCCAATATCTTTCGGACGTTATTCGGAAACATAGCATATATCATAAACGTATTAGCAAAACCGTAGGGATCATAGTCATATGCCAAACTAATCCGAGTCCGCCTCGGAAGGTTACAAACATTCCTCACTTTAGAACTTGCTACGAACGAATCGAAGCGATCCGAGCCCTTATGCGAAAGTTACAGACGTTCGTAGTTTCGGAATCGCTTAGGAACAAAACTCTTTTTGAAAACAAACTTTTATGCAGCTTTTGAAATTTAGTCATGCGAAAAACACAAAGACCATAATTTGGCTACGTTAAGAATAGGAATATCAAGAAACAAATAAGGACCATAAACATGCTCGGACCGCAAGAATAGAGTTACCTCGGGATGCGTGTCATGACTTACTTTTCACTAAGACATGCCAAAGAAAGAAGGGTTGAGTTTACATACCTTAGCCGCTTCCTAAGCTAATCCGACTTACGTCTCGACTTCTCACAATCTACAATCATGTCATTAAATACCAACTATTAGCCATAAGCACTTAAGAATTCGATTCCAAACTAACACTTTGTCTACAAAAATTTGGGCAGCATCTCCCCTATAAATTCACCAACCCCGAGAATTCAACTCGGCCAAATCCAACAACAATACCAACAATCATTCCAACAACATCAATAAGTAGTTTCAAACGCGTTCTAACATTAATAACTCCCTTCTACATAATTCGACGACATTCAATTCAACTACATATGTTCAAGACAACATCGGCGCTTACACATTCAAGTATTAATCCGGAACCATTCAAACACGATTTAAGAACACTTCGGACAATCCACAAAATATACAAGACAATCCAACAATATGCCATGGAACCCGAAATCTTCCAACTACATTAGGAACATCAATAACACATTTCCTCCTTCCAAATTCATAACTATATCAACAATTCCATACGTTAGCATTATCATTTTCATCAATACAAGAAATCATATTACAATCACATTATGTTCCAAATCAGCCCACAACAATTTTATCTTCAATTTGATCATCAAACCTTCATTTTACATCATAAAATTCACAACGACGACAACCAAAATACTACATCACATTAGTCCATATACCTACACCAAATCAGCCCACTTTCGGCCACAACAACAACATGCAATTTCCATGGTTTTCATCTATCTCTACACATTACAACCACACACAAACATGCTAAATACCATTAATTCATCACTCCAACATACCACTACATGCTCACGGCCAAACACTCTCACCCACGGTTCCACTTCAACATCCATATTTTCATGAATTTTGTTCATTCCAACATACTACAACATATACAAATCATCTATGAAAACATGTAAACAAGATTAAATCTCACCTTCTTCATTCAACTTCTTCCACACGGCTAGACTTGTACTTGCAAGAAAGAGTGTCTTGCTTGCTTCAACAACCACTCCATGTTTTAGAGGACCTTTTAATTAGTAGGAAGGCTAGAAGAAACCAATTTTTCTCCTTCAATTTTCCATGGACCCGGTTCAGCCATGGCATGGCCGAATGGCTCCCCTTGGTTCTTTCTCAAAGTTTCTTGAATTTTCTTGAAATGGAAATGATAAATGCTTGCCTTATTTGATCATTCCTCTATATATATATATATATATATGGCACATGACCATGCACATATATATATATATATATTAATATGGCCATGCCCCCCCTTTTTTTTTTTTTTTTTTTTTTTTCTTTTTCTCCAAATTTCTCCAATTTTCTAGATTTTTCTCAAATTATAAAAGATGAATTCTTCCTTGTCATCTTTGCCCACATGTATATATATTTAGCCTACACAAATATAAAATGAACACATGTGCCATTCCATGGCTTGAAAATATTGGCCAACCATGGGTGGGTCCCACGGCCACTTGACTTCTCCAAGAATTCCTACATAATAATAATTTCCAAATTCCAAGTTTGCCCTTAGTATTCCATGCCAATACTTTTATGCGACTTGTGCATTAAAACGGAATCGAAGATTACAAATCTCAACCTCGTCTTCCAAAATTATCTTGCCCTCAACTTTTCACGACTAGCTCGGAATGTCCCAACGTACAAATTACGAGATATAACATCCTTCCCCCTTTAGAACATTCGTCCTCGAATGTTCAACTAGTCCTGCGGGGTCTCATAAGAACCTCGGGGGAGCTCCCTTTTTATAGCTATCGCCTACAGCTCATTCATCGATTCCTTAGTCCACTGACCTCCCAAATCCTCCCATAACCATTACATGAACTCGGACTCTTATAATCATAACCTAAACACCTATGATTTTGCATCTTAATCACCCCAACGGATCCCACGTACGGGGACTACGGGGCGTAGTATCTTTTCCTCCTTAAAAATAGTTATTCCCCTGTTTTGGGTTCAATTGTCAGTTGCTCAATCATGCCTTAATATAAGTCAGTCTCTCCTCGTCCTTACTTAATCCCTTTATTGCCTGCACTCCACTCCTTCCACTTCTTTGCCTTCGCATACTTGACCGAAATTTAACTAGTACCTCGCTTCTTTTGATTTTTTCTCCATCATTGTAGTCGTAGCTATCCTCTCTATACCTGTTGCTCTTGGTCATACACTGCGGGGGTTGTCTGTAGCTTATCGGTTCGGGTTCCCGTTCCCTTGCACCTTCGTTACTATCCCTCAATTTTGCCATACAACTTCAAAACATAGGGCCATGGAAATTCCTATTCCCTTAGGATCATCTTATAACACAAATATTCGTATTTCCGACTCCCTTATATTAGCGGTCCTTCCGTCTTCCCATCCTCGCTCTACATATCTTGCCCATACCCAAAACTCGCTTGTCCTATTTTGTCATATCTCGTTCCCTTCCTTTAATCGCTCTCGACTTCCTCACTTTCCCAACATCTTGGCCTTTAACCTAGTGTAGAATCGCTATCCTTCATACTATCTCTTAAGTTATTCAATACCGCCCTCTTGTCATACTCTTTTTCTTCACACACACCTTTTTTCTAGCGTCCTGTCATTCAGGGTTTCCGTAAAACTTCTGTTACGACCCAACTCAATAGGCCGTGACTAGTGCCCGAGCTGGGCACCCATACGGACCGATTAACCATAATCAAAGATACGTACGGATTGGACATACGCAAAAAGTCGGGCCATCGACCATAGTCGTATAATCATATCTTATACAAAAAAGTGAACCGTCGCCCCCAAAATATGTCACAAATACATATATACATATCGCTGTTAGCAAATGATATCACATATAAGCCGGCAAGGCTATCAAAATACGGGAGACGTCCAAAACACAAATCACACGGACATGACTAAACGTTGACTACCCATACCCACACACGTATGTCTACGTACCTCTAAGAGTAATAACAAAATCGATAACGGGATAGGGCCCCCGCCGTACCCGTGAATAACATATGCACATATACAATAATAGAATCGATCAAAGTATAGGCTCCAGAACAAGGAGCACTCCAAGACAACCGAACAGAGTCCTAAGCGCGGATCACCCAAATAAGTACCGTACCGCGCGGCATGAAACGCACCCGAAGAAAGGGGGTCGGTATGTAATATGTACCGAGTATGAAAAGCATGAAATACAAGAACACGGGTCATAATCAAAATCGGAAGTACAGAAAGTAAATGCAATATTCAGAATATCAAAATGCTTACTCATAAAAAACATAAATCATGCATGGGGCTCTTAGAATATGGTCGCCCGCCTGTCATTGGCGCCATAACACATCATACTCCAGAAGATTTCATATCTCCGAACCCGACATATCACATAGCACATCATAACGCCAAATATACTCGGTACCCGGCCCTCTAGCGAGGCTCGACGAACCGGACACATCATACTCCGGAATATATCATAGTGCGCACGAAAAATAACCGGCCCGGACTCGGAAGGATATAAATACGTAAATGCACGAGCGAGTCGTGAGTAACCATATGCAATTTAAAAATATTTTTCAAAGACTCGATAGAATAATCAAATGAGCCGTCATTTAAAAACCAAGGCGATAGTCAAATCAATGTTCTTCCGAGTGTCGTTCGAGAACATATCAAATAGAACTTTAGGACTCATAGATACGTATCAACCCATATGAAATAACTTATGGAAATTAGGGGCATAATCGTCTTTACAAACTCGATAGAGAAGTAAGTGATCGACGCTCGAGAGTTAAGACGATAGTCACACTGAATCCCTTCAAGGGTCGTTAGCATTACACAAAGGAAAGTCTCGGGGCCCATGGACGAGTATCAAACCGATCCGGTTCCATCTACGTAAGTTGGAGACCTTATTCATTATAGAATCTCCCACGAACGTTTCGAAGCGATCCGAGCTCATCTATGAAAGTTACGGTCGTTCGTAGTTACAGAATCTTTTAAAAACAACATTCTTTATACAACATTGGTAATCCAATCATACAGAAGGATTAAGAACCATAATTTATGTTATATCCCGCATTTTTGTACATTAGGATATTCCGAGCTAACCGTGAAAAGTTAAGGACAAGACTAGTGCGGGAAGTGAGGTTGAGATTTTTGACCATCGAGTTTATTTTAAGGCATAAGTTGCTTGTTATTTTGTTGGAATGGAATATTAAGGAAAATTTGGGGTTAAAAGTGAAATTATGAAAACTAATATTTCATGAAATTTGGGGCCAAAAGTGAAGAGTTGAAAATTCAATGTTCATGAAATAAAAAAGGGTGTGTGGCTATGCACATGATTTGTGGGCCCTCCCACAAAATTTGGCCAAATTTGATTAGTTAAATTCATGAGTGGCACAAGTGTGCACTTTATATTTGTTGGGGGTTTTTATATAAATATAAGAGGGATGACTAGTCAATATATTTGTCATCTTTTCCAATTCTAGAGAAATGAAGAACCAAGAAGAAAAAAAAAGAAAGCCTATTCGGCCATGGGTGGCCGAACCCATGGCCATGGAAGCTTGAAAAAAAAAAGTAATTCTTTCTAGGTTTTCTACTCTTTGGAAGGTGCTAAACAACATGGAGCAATTGTTTGGGCAAGCAAATCCTTGGTTCATGCAAGTTCTCAACCTTGGCCAAGTGAAGAACTAAGTGAAGAAAGGTGAGTTTTATCTTTTTTTTATGTGTTATAAATGGTTTATGTGTGTTGTAGTATGCCAAAATGGATGAAGTTCATGAAAAATTTGCATGTGAAGTTGAAGCCGTAGGCATGGTATTTGGGCCGTGTGTGTGTGTTGTTGTGTTGGGGTGATGGACTAAGTTCTATGTAACATGCCTAGTGTTGTTGTAGTGTGTTGGAATAGAAGAGAATCATCAATGTGTGTGTGTGTAGTTGGCCGAATGTAGGTCAAGTTTCATAACAAAGCATGAATTAACTTTCTTTAGCATTTTGGTTGTTGTCGTTGCGAATTCTATGTCGAAAAATGCAAGTTTAATGATTCAAATGGATGTTGTATGGTTGTGGACTGATTTGGAAGTTAGTGAGTTTTTAATGTAATTTTTGTATGTATGAGAATGGCATTGTTAATGTGTGGATTAGTGGCGTAATTTATGAATTTGGAGGAGAAGAATGTGTGTTGGATTGTTCTCGGGTTTGGAGGGGAATTCGGGTGAGTTGGAGTGATATTTGGGTGGTTTGAAATATTGTGTGAATCGTTTAAAATGTTCTTGAATATTGTTTGTATAGACTCGGATTAGTATTTGAATGTATAAGCGTTGATATTGGTTTGAATGTAAGTGGTTGAGTTGAATAAAAATGGAATGTCGTCGAAATATGTAGAAAAGAGTTATTGATGGTAAGATGCCTTTTGAATTAATTATTGATGTTGTTAGAATGGTTGTTGGTATTGTTGTTGAAGACTTAGCCGAGTTGTAATCTCGGGGATGTTGAATTTACAGGGGAGATGCTGCCCAAATTTTTGTAAATAAAGTGCTAGCCTAGAATTAGATTCCTAAGTGTGTATGACTAATGGTTGGCGTCTAATGATGTTATTGTAGATTTTGGAGAAGCCAAGACGTAAGTTTGGATTAATTTAGGAAGCGGACGAGGTATGTAAAGCCTAACTTTTCTTTCTCTTGGCATGTCTTGATTGTATGTAGGCTAGAACACGAGTCTCGGGGTAACTCCACTCTTAAGATCCGAGCCGTATACGATTCTTGTTTCCTTTGGATGTCAATGTTCTTGATATTGTCAAACTATGGTTCATAAGTCTTTTGTATAGTTGGATTTCAAGTTTTGCATAAAGAATGTTGCTTTTAAAAGGTTTCGTAACTACGAACAATCATAACTTTCATAGACGAGCTCGGATCGCTTCGAAACGTTCGCGGGAGATTCTATAATGGATAAGGTCTCCAACTTTCATAAATGGACCCGGATTGGTTCGATACTCGTCCGTGGGCCCCGAGACTCTCCTTTGTGTGGTACTAATGACTTTCGAAAGGATTGAGTATAATTATTGTCTTAAACTTCGGACGTTGACTACTTACTTCTCTAACGACTTTATAATGACGACTATGCCCTTAATTTCCATAAGCTATTTCATATGGTTTGATATGTGTCTACGAGTCTTAAAGTTCGATTTGATATGTCCTCGATCGACGTTTGAAAGAAACTTGATTTGACTATCGCCTTGGTTTTAAATGATAATCCACTTTGATTATTTTATGAGTTTTTGAAAAATGTTTTAAACTGCATATAGTCTCCCACGACTCTGCTCGTGCATATGGTTGCTATATCCTTCACCGAGTCCCGGGCCGGTTATGTTTCGTGCGCACTTTGATATATTCCGGAGTATGATGTGTCCGGTACGCCGAGTCCCCTTTGGCCGGGTACCGTGTATATTTGGCGTTATGGGGTGTTACGGCGTTATGATGTGATATGATATGTCGGGTGACGGAGATATGAAATCTTTCGAGTATGATGTGGCGTGGCGCCAACGACGGGCGGGCGACTACCGTTCTAAGGGCCCTATGCATGATTTGTATTTTTATGAGTAAGCATTTTGATATTTTGAATATTGCATTTACTTTTCGTACTTCTGGTTTTGACTGTGATCTTGTTCACTATATTTCATGCTTTGCATACTCAGTACATATTCCGTACTGACCCCCTTTCTTCGGGGGCTGCGTTTCATGCCGCGCAGGTACAGATACTTACTTGGATGATCCACCAGCTTAGGATTCCTGTTCAGCTGACTTGGAGCGCTCCCTTGTTCTGGAGCCTATACTTTGATCCAGCTTCTGTTATTGTATATATGCATATGTTTATTCACGGGTACGGCGGGGCCCTGTCCCGTCATATGATTTTGTTATGACTCTTAGAGGTCTGTAGACATATATGTGTGGGTTATGGGTACTCACTATTCAGTCGTGTCTGTGTGATTTGTGATTTGGACGTCCCCCTATGCTATGACAGCCTTATCGGCTTACATGTGATACTATTTTCTGGAAGTTATGACAGCGATATGTATATTTGTATATTTGTGACAGCTTCGGGGCGACGTTCCACTTTTCTGTAAATGTATTTTATTTGTACACGGTATAAGTTATTTGTATGCTATTTCTGATTTGGGATACTAGGTATGTACGAGTGCCCAATTCGGGCACGAGTCGCGGCCTACGGGGTTGGGTCGTGACAAAAGTGGTATCAGAGCGGTTTGTCCTCGGATTGTCTACAGACCGTGTCCGGTAGAGTCTTGTTTATGGTGTGAAGCCGGCCACACTCATAAACAGGAGGCTACGGGGCATTTAGGAATCAGTGACCCTTTTTCTGTCTTAGATCGTGCGATAGAGTCAAGTCATAGGAAATGAAATTCCTCGTACTAACCTTCGATTTCAGCAGAAAGACGACACCAACAGAAGAAAGCGATTGACGATACTGGAGGTTACAGAGCACGCAGGTAAGCAACGGCACGAGAGGTATATGTCGAATAAAGCATCGAAATGTAAAGTCAAAAATTTTAGAAGGAAAAAGTAAACAGAAAAGCGTAACGAGTTGCGGTCCAAGATTGACATACGAGGTAAATTCACCATTTTCATGCTATTGTTGATACGGGAGCCCCGTGTGTGTGTGATATGACATAATATGTATATATACGTGTTGGCCCCGAAGAGGCATTGTTGGTATTTCTGTGTACGAGGTTTTGAGATATTAAGAAATATAGAGGAAACTGCGAAATTTTTTCGGAAATAAAATGAGAATGAGGTAGGGATTTGTAATATGCCGTGAAAGGTCGTGTTAATAGTAAAGACAGAATTTGACTAAGTTGCAAGTACGGTGGACCTTGAAAAATAAGTTAACTACGGAACTGGCGGAAATGGTAATTAGGAGGTTGATATTGATATGGTAAGAAGAAATCGGAAAAGGGTTTGTGACATTAAGAGATGAGTTAAAAGGGGTTGGCAAATCTCGATAGAGTATTATATTAAGGTACCAACTGAATTGATAAGCGGGGATTGATTATGACGAGTTTGTAGTTAGAAAGAATGGTGATACGATGGAGATCAAAGTACAAAAAAAAAAACGTGACGGATATGAATGTACTGACAAGACGGAGTGAGATATTAGAAGTAAGATTGACCGGAAAGGGTAAAAGTTCGAAAGTGTGACACTATAAGATTGAGTACGAACAAGATATTGCGTGAATATAATAGGGATCATTATGAAAATGCGTACAGTTTGGCGAGGAAGCGACTAAAGGATACGACGTGATTTGTGTGACTAAAGTATAAAGGTGAGCTACTGGTCAAAAAAAAAAAGAAGAGAGAGGGATTTACGAAGTTCTTCTATAGGGAGAGTTTCGAATAGAGGCTACGGACAACGGAAAAGATAGCGAGCACAAAAGAAGAAGGGCTAATCGGAAAAAAAAGGAGATGAAAAGAAAAGCGGAGAGATAACGGTGCGAATAGATCATGACATGTATAGCCAAGAACACGAGTAATATCGGTGACGGAACATGTGAAGGAATAAATTATGGAGAGACGAACAACGCGATAGAATGAGTGTTAGAGAATGACCGGTATAGATAAGAACAAATATGGAACGGAGGAATATATGGTTATGCTTTGGAAGCGAGAAAGGGGTTATGTAGGTGTAGTATTTTCTGGAAGATATGGCGGCATTGTAAAATCCCTAGTGCGCCAAAAAAAAAAAAAAAAAAAAAATACGACATGGACTGGAGGAATACGAAAAAGGGATACTAAAAGAGTACCCAAGATAATCGTAATGATGCGAGTACGAATAGAAAAAAAAAGAAAAAAAAAGTAAATGGTATCGGTGGAGATAAAGACACTATTTCCAAGAGAACTGGGGACGCTTACCGTTGGAATATAAGTGCCATCTAATGGAAAATTTGGAATGATTACGAGGATTCAATGATTACTGACTGGAGTAAGAGACCCTTCCTAATTCGGTGGGGATGTGTTATGAGACCGTTTGAAATCTGTCAAACCTCCAACTTACTCCAAATTATGTGTCCGAAGGTCATGTGGCGAGGTCGACGCGATCGTACTAACGTTGAGCATCGAATTTCATCGCAGTCTCAAAGTTAAGCGTCGCTGGAGGGGAGCAATTTGAGGATGGGTGACCCCATACGGGAAGTTTTCTGAAAGTCTTACAAATTCAGACGTAAGAAGCAAATGAGAAGTTAGGTTAATCTAAGGAACAATTAGAGTCTGCAGAGCGGGCAGAAACCTTAAGAGGTCGTGTAGAACGAGACAGATTGAGTCAGTGAAAACGGAGGAAGGTGCATTATAGCTTTAAAAACAGGGTAAGCTGAATGGTGTTGGAAATATTTTGTGAATAAGATGGTAATGATTATGTATACGTATGTACATGATATCCCTTAGATGGCTATGTTGAATCCCAACAATCGACATTGTGACGTGTTGGAAGGCATTAATCGGACAGGGTAATGAAGCGCTAGTGAAAGAAAAGATGGCACCTATGTTATGAGGCAAGCTGATGCTGTTTTCCCTACAGGTCAAGCTTGGAAAGTTCTAAGATAACGATACTTGGGAAAGAAAGAAGATAAGTAGACGGGAGGTAAGATGACCACAACGAAAAATGAGAAGTAAAGGAAAGAAAGACGAGGCCGTGCAACGGTGCTAAGAGATTTCTAACTTGCAAAGAATAAGTACCGAGGGTGACGATATCAAAAAAAAATATTATTATTATTGGTGTATTAGGACCCCTTAATAAAGGGGGGAGAGCATAGTGAACTTGGAAGAGATTATGGCGTCTCTCACCGCCCCCCGAAGGGCAAATTTATTAGCTCGGGAGCTAGCGTTCGAAATGATCGCCAATACAAGGGAATCGGAAATACATACACTTGTGTTATGAGAGAATTGTAAAGGAGTAAGAATTTTCGTAGCCCGAAGCGTTTGAGTTATACGGTGAAATTTGAGGGCAAGAGGCTAAGGGGAAAGTTGTGACGAGAGCCCAAAGATTTAGTTTGAACTCAAATTATGAGTTGCCATAAGTGTAGTTGTACCGTAAAGGATAGCAAAGGGTGCAGAACCATTACGTGTATACCTGTTTTAGGTCGGGGGAAAATGGTCCAGAGGAGGAATCAGGAGGAATAGTTTGAAGGACATAGCCATTGTACGCACTAGCGACAAAATTAGGTTGAGTGAGCATTCGGAAGGTAAACGGTAAAGGGTAACAAAGACATAAGGACTGATGACACTGGTTGTTGAACCGCAAGGAGTCGGTACAGGAGCATATTCAAGACCACTTATCCAGTTAAAGTGTCACACCCTAATTTCCGATAGGGCATGATGGGCACCCGACCCTTACTTAGGGCCGAGCGAACCCGCTGACTCTCGTCATACTCACAATCATACTGGGCCCACAAAACATGACACAAGTACATAATGAAATTTTTTTTTTCCGAAAACAAACATACCTTTCATCTTTGTCAGATCAAATAAAACTAGCATCGTATGAAATCTGTAAACATATGTTCGTAACATAATGCATAATAATACACGCTTACATAGCCGCTTACAAAACCGACATATCATACAATTAATACATCGTCCGCAAAGTCTCTAACATAACCCAAGATATCGCAACTTTAACATTCCGACTCGGGCAAAGACTCGAGAGAAAATGGAGCTCGCCAATCCCGCCGGAACATCTTCTACTCATCTCGTATATACCGTGCGGCATGAAACGTGCCCCCCGAAGAAAGGGGGTCGGTGTGGAATACGTGTGCGAGCATGTAAAGCATAGCATACAGAAAATGAGGTCATAACCGAAGTAAGTTAAGTGCACAAAAAGTGAGCATAATGACCGAATACCAAAGTGCTTGCATCTCAAACACAAATCATACGTAGGTACGTAAGACAAATATAATAACTTAATGCCAACACGCTTACTCCCGAAATACGGATCATACATATACATACCGTAGCACATCATAACATCATAACTTATCATATGAGCCGACATTAACCGATGTGGGATTCGCCAAACCAATGTGGATTTTCCTAAACCAAAGGTGGAATTAGCCTAAACCAATGTGGGATTTGCCTAAACCAATGTGGAATTTTGCCTCATCATTGGGTTTGCCCCACCACTGGATTTGCCCCACCATTGGGTTTGCCCCACCACCTAGCCCGATTCCAACCGATCATATTCCGAATCCATATCGGACTTCGTATCACATCATATTTCAAAATATACATCATACACATATACACAAGTACCCAGCCTAAAGGGGCTCGGCGTACGTACACATCATAACACCATAATCCATACACGGTTCCCTACGAAAAGGGCTCGGCGAACCGGACACATCATACTGAAAACACATCATTTACGAACCGAGAAACCATACGCACATAAATCCTTATTATCGACTCAACGTAATGATCAAACAAGCCCTCATTTAAAAGCCAAAAACAGTAGTCAAATAAGATTTTCTTCCGAATATCACTCGGGAACATATCAAATCGAACTTCAGAAACCATAGTCACGTATCAAAATTGCATACATAAAAATCCTTATTTCAGACTCAACAGATAAATAAGTAATCATACTCGGGGGTCGGAAAGGTAGTCATATTGGATTCTTTCAAAAGCCATCGTAACTATACGTAAGAAAGTCGCGGACCCACGGGACGAGCGTCAACCCAATCTGGGCCCGCCTACGAAAATCATAGTCACTATACGTTATGGAATCATTTACGAGCATATCAAAGCAATCCGGTTCTCATGCCGTGAAAGTTACTTACGTTCGTAGTTACAAAACCCTTTTGAAAACAAAACTTTTATGCAACATTTGGAAACCAATCATACAAAAACATATAAACCATAGCTTAACCATATAAGGATGCCAACATCAAGAAGCAAATAAGCATCGTAAACATGCTCGGACTTTAAGAATAGAATTTCCCCCGAAGCTCATAACATATCATAGCTTAACCGCATCTAAGACATGCCAAAAGAAGGAAAGGTAAGCTTTACATACCTCGTCCGCTTCCTACGCTAATCAGAACTTTAGTCTCAACTTCTCAAAATCTACAACAACGTCATTAGGCATCGAACATTAGTCATAAGCACGTAGGAATCCAATTCCAAATTAACACTTGACCTACGTAAATTTGACAAGACTTCCCCCTATAATTTCCACAACCCCGAGAATTTAACTCGCCAATATTATCAACAACAATACCAACAACCATTCCGACAACATCAATAATGAATTCAAAACGTATTCTAACATTAGTAACTCATTTCTATACGATTCGACGATATTCCATTTTTATTCAAATCAACCGCATACGATCAAACCAACATCAATGTTCATACGTTCAAGCACTAATCCAAACCATTTAAACAAGATTCAAGAATGCTTCCAACAATCTACAAAATAGCCAAATCAGCCTATTCACTACATAATGAAACCCGAAACTTCCAAATGTCATAAGAACAACAACAATACATTTCTTTCTTCCAAATTCATCCACTACTTCGATAATCCACACGTTCCCAACATTATTTCCATAATTATAGAAACTACATTAAAATTCCATAAGCTTCTAAGAGCAGCCCATGACAATTACAACCTCAACTGAGTCATTAAACTCTCATTAGCATCATAGAATCCACAACACACAACAACCAAAATACTAAATAAAAGTAGTTCATTCCTTGTCATAACAAAACAGCCCACCTCACGGCTTGGGCCATCTTTCCAACATCAACACACATGACTTTTACACACCTACACATCACAACATGTTCGAACCATCCACAACAACATCAATCAAACACTAAATAACATTAGATCATCATTCCTACACTACACCACACATACACGGCCACACAACACAACATCATATTTTTGTGAACTTCATTCATTTCCACATACCACAACATTTACAAGTCATCCATAAAACACATAAAGAAGATTAAACCTCACCTTTTTTTTCCATTCAACTCCTCCACACGGCTAGGATGAGAACTTCAAGAACAACCACCTTGCTTGCTTCAACAACAACTCCAAGTTATAGAAGACCTTCCAATTAGTGGGAAAACTAGAAGAAACCAATTTTTTGATCACTATTCATGGCCATCCATTTTTCTTGCCATGGCCGAATATCTCCCTTTCTCTTCTCCAAGCTTCTTGAATTTTCTAAAGTGGGAAAAGATGACTAATTACCTTGCTTTGTCATCTTTGGTCTTTATATAATACACCCTACAAATATAATTTACACATGTGGCCCCATGGCCCACACCCCACACATGGCCACATATGGCCATTTTCATGAATTATCAAGTTTCCAAAATTTCACTTCTAGCCCCAAATTCTCATGAAATGCTTAACTTTTCATAATTCACTTTTAATCCCAAATTTTCCTTATTCCAAATTTACCCTTCACACTCCATACCAATGAAAAGATGAATATGCAACTTGTGCATTAAAACAAAAATCAACAAAACCGAAAATTAAAAGTCTTGTCCATAACTTGTCGCAACCAACTTAGAATATTCCAACGTATAAAGTACGGGTATAACATCCTTTCCCTTTAGAACATTCGTCCTCGAATGTTCAACTAGTCGTATGGGGTCTTAAGGATCTCGGTTTAAACTTTTCCTTCTTGTAATTCCCTTTTACTTGACTTGTAACATTCTAGGCACATTATCTCGTGTAGTCTCTTAATCTTTAACTCAAACCCTTCCTTATTCGTTCCATAACTTATTTTTTTCCGTTTCACACTTGCCTTTATATTCTAACCACATAAATCACATCATAGCTTTGGCCACTTTCTCACTGGGCTTTACTTATTTTCACAACAATCTTCATTATATTCACATTGTCCCGTTCGTATTCGATCTCATAGTGTAACACTTCTTAACCTTTTACCCTTTCTGATCAACTTTATCCTTAATATTTCACAAGTTGTCTTATCCATACTGTTATACCCCGTAGTTTCGGTACGTTGAGATTCGTTAGGTATTAGCTATTCAAGTGCAGACATTGGAGTTATGGTCGAGAAAATGCAAGATCATAGGTGCTCGTGTTACGATTACAAGAGTCTGAGTTTGCGTAACAGGTTATGCGAGGATTGGAAAACTATTAAACTGAGGAGATTAAGTTTCCGAGGCTTTGAAGGAAAGTTGGGCAAGGTTGGGTACGAAAATTTTGGCCTAATTGGAAGAAGAATATGTTTTAGTATATTAAGAGTTTTGAAGTGAAACAAAAGCCTAAAGTGAAGTTTGGGAAGTCTAGTTCCCAACGCAATAAACCGCTCCTCAATCGGACATCGAGGTAAGGAGATATGGACGTTACCAGTCGGGCTGGCAGACAGGAAAATGGTCTGCGCGAACGCGCCAGAGAGTGGCGCGAACGCGCAGAAGGCCAAGGGCCAATACAGCGCGAACGCGCTGAACAAAATTAAAGGACTCGGGTTCAAGATGAAGGTTATATTATAAGAATGTAATAATAACATATATATGACATTTGGAGACCATACGGATGAATTGGTTCATATGGCACTTAATGAGAAACCTCGTTCGCACGTAAGTGGGGCCCACACGTCGTAGTTTTATAAAGCACATATGAAGAGACATATGAGTAGTACATGAAAGGTTGAGCAAGTCCTAAGAAGGACCCATAAGCCAAATATAGGCATAAGCCTTCCAAAAGGGCGATTTAAGATAACATTTTCGGATGATCTGACTTAGAGGGGCAAAAACGGTATTATAAGTTTCGAATTTTGAAACATACAAAGAATTAAAGTTGTAGATAATTGAAATAGCTTTCCAACCATAGGTTGTGGGTCCCCACAATATATCGGGATCAAAAGTTATGACCTTTTTACTGAACAAAGGTACAGTCAGAAAAACTGGTTCAGCGCGAACGCGCTGAAGGAAATATAGGTCGGTCCAGGCGAGTAACTCGGACCGTTCTATAAAAGGAGAAGCTCCCTATTTTTCGTCCCAAACCACCCTAAATACTCCCAAAAAACTCCAAAAAAAATTTCCCCTAACCTTCCACCACCAAATTTTAACCCAAAACCAGGTATAATTCCCAAATTCCTATCCGTAAGGTATAGTCGTTAACTACAAAATTGTGTATTAATGTGTTGTGGCTTACTTTTAAGGTGAAGGGGTGAAGATATAGCATTATTATCATGGGAAAGGTATGAATATCTTTCTATTTGTGTTAATATTGATTTATTTACGAAGAAGGAGCTGTAAAAATTGTTATAAAATGGTTCTGTGATGGAATTATGGGAAAAACACCATATGGGGTGTTTATGAAGTACTTTGAAGTTGGGAATATTATGTTTAATGTTGGTATTGTTGTTGATGTTGTTGGTTACTGAATTGAGAATTCGGGCTAGGCATATAAACAGGGGAGGTGCTGCCCAAATTTCTGTAAATAAAGTGCGAGCTTAGAATTGGGCTCTGAGGTGCCTATGGCTAATGTTTGGTGTCTAATGGCGTTATTGTAGATTTTGAGCTGCCGAGACTTGAGTTTGGATTAGCCTAGGAAGCAACCAAGGTATGTGAAGCTTACCCTTCTTTTCTTTTGGCATGTCTTAGACGGATTAAGGTATGACACGATTTGTGCCTCGGGGTAATTCCATTCTTAAGTTTCGAGTATGTTTGTGATTCGTATTTGCTTTTGATGTTGGTATCCTTAGCATGGTCGCTACGGTTCGTATGTTTTTGATATGATTGAGTTTGAAATGTTGTGTAAACGATTCTTATTTGTTTCTTGATATTCGTATCCTTAATGCGGTCGAGTTATGATCCTCATGACTTTTGTATGATTAAATTTTCAAGGTTGCAAAAGAGTTTTGTTTTCAAAAGAGATTTGTTCTTAAACGATGTCGAAACTACGAATGCCCGTAACTTTCAAGGAAGGGCTCGGATCGCTTTGATACTTTCGCAAATGACTTTATGACGAGTAATGACTTAAATTTTCATAGGCGGGCCCGGATTGGGTTGACGCTCGTCCGTGGGTCCCGCGACCTTCTATGTTGGTTCTAATGACCTATTTCGAAAGAATCCAATCTGACTATCTTCCGACCCCCGAGTATGATTACTTATTTATCTGTTGAGTTTGAAATAAGGATTTTTATGCTTATGACTTTGATACGTGAATATGGTTTCGGAAGTTCGATTTGATATATTCCCGAGTGATATTCGGGAGGAAATCGATTTGACTACATCGTTTTGGCTTACAAATGATGGTACGTTTGATTAACCTATTAAGTCTTTGAAAATGTTTTAAATCGTATTTGATTACTTGTGATTCTCGCTTCGTGCATTTTGTTGTTACATTTTTCGCCGAGTCCCGGGCCGGTATGTGTGATATTGTCCGCTGGATACTTGACCGCCGGCTGTGACATGACCGCTGGATTCTTGGCCGCGGCATGTGTGTTTGTGATATTGTCCGCTGGATACTTGACCGCGGGCCGTGACATGACCGCTGGATTCTTGGCCGCGGTATGTGTATATGTGATATTACCGCTGGATTCTTGGCCGCGGTATGTGTATATGTGATATTACCGCTGGGTTCCTGGCCGCGGTATGTGTGTATGTGTGATATTGACCGCTGGATATTTGACCGCGGTATATGTGTATATGTGGTATGTGATATGTGATGATTTGATAATAGGATATGTGATAATCTGATGATACAATATGACATGTGATATGATGGGTGATAATATGACGGTACGTTTATGATTATTATGTTATATAGGGATTATGACCGTACGTTCGGCAATTGGTTAATGTCAGCTCATGTGGTATGTTTGAGTTTCCGCATATACGAAGCAGAAATGTTTTTCAAAATAAAAGCAAAGCATTTTGACATTCTGATTTTTTTCTATTTGTCTTCTGTACCGCTTATGTATGATTTGGAGGGCAGATGTAAGTACCTTGGTATTCGGCTTATTATGCTCGCGTTCGGTGCACTTTACTTTGATTATGACTCGGTTTTCTATCGTACTTGTTGCTTTGCATACTCGCACATATTCCGTATCGACCCCCTTTCTGGGGAAGCTGCATTTCATGCCGCGCAAGCAGTACCCACGTATGAGTAGATGATGTTAGCGGTGAGGTGTTCTAGCGGGATTGGCGAGCTCCATTTCCTCCGGAGTGCCGCCGAGTCCGAGTGCGTTTGTGTGGTATCTCGAGATGTTGGTAGAGACTTTGCGTACGTTGTCGTGTGCGTGATATGTCAGTTTTGTAATCGGCTATGTAGGCCGATATATTATTATGCATTATGTTACAAGATTTATTGTGACTACGGATTTTGTTTGATTTGAAAAGATGAAAGGCATGTATGTTTTTCGAAAAATTTTCACCCTGTGCTTGTGTTATGTTTTGTGGGCCCAGTATGGCTATGAGTATTATGAGAGTCTGCGGGTTCGCTCGGCCCTAGGTAAGGGTCGGGTGCCCATCACGCCCTATCGGATTAAGGGTGTGACAAATTGGTATCGAGAACGGGTCGTCCTAGGGGTTGTCCGCAAAGTCGTGTCCAAGAGAGTATTGTTTATGGTGTGTTGCGCGCCATTTTTAAACGGAGGCATGGGGCATCTAGGGTGGTTACTCTTCTTTCACATACTCGAGATCGTGCCATAGAGCCAAGTCATAGGAAACGGGATTCTTACCCCGATTTTTTATTGCGGCATAAAAATGACATCGACAATCGAGGAAAGGGATTGATGATGTTGGAAGTTACTAAGATCACAAAGTAAGCAAAGGTATGAAAGATATATGTTGGAAAAGATATTGAAGTTGTGATTGAAATACAAGTTGAAGACTAAAGGGGAAAGTAAACAAGAAAGTGTAACAAAGTGTCCGTTTAAATTGGGCATACGAGGTATGTCTATCATTTGTGTCCGTTGATGATATTAGGAGCCCCGTGTGCTGCGATATGATATGATATGTGTATATGTATTTTGGCCTTTCGGGCATTAATGGTATTTCTTTAATGTACGACAAGAGATAGTAAGAAATATAGAGGAAACTCTGCCGAAATTTTCCCAGAAATAAAGAGAAAATGAGATGTAGGTTTGTAATGCGGCTTGAAAGGCCGTGTCCACCGTAATGGTAAGTTTTGAGTAAGTTGCGAGTGTGGCTGACCTCGAGAAAGAAGTAATAGTATGATTAAGACAAGAGTAAGGAGGAAAAAAAAATTTGTGGTGGATATGGATATATTAATAAGACAGCTTGCGAGATATTAAGGATAAAGTGGACTAGAAAGGGTAAAGGGTTAAGATTTGTTATGTTATAGGGTTGATTATGAATAAGATATAATGTGAATATAACGGGAATTGTTAAGTGAAGCCTAGTGAGAAAGTGGCCAAGGTTATGATGTGATCTATGTAGCTAGAATACAAAGGCAAGTGTGAAACGGAAAAACAAGCTATGGAATGAATAAGGAAGGGTTTGAGTTAAAGATTAAGAGACGACACGAGATAATGTGCCTAGAATGTTACAAGTCGAGTAAAGGGGATAACAAGAAAGAAAAGTTTAAATCCCCCGAGAACCTTATGAGACTAGTTTAACATTCGAGGACGAATGTTCTAAAGGGGGGAAGGATGTTATACCCCGTAGTTTCGGTACGTTGAGATTCGTTAGGTATTAGCTATTCAAGTGCAGACATTGGAGTTATGGTCGAGAAAATGCAAGATCATAGGTGCTCGTGTTACGATTACAAGAGTCTGAGTTTGCGTAACAAGTTATGCGAGGATTGGAAAACTATTAAACTAACGAGATTAAGTTTCCGAGGCTTTGAAGGAAAGTTGGACAAGGTTGGGTACGAAAATTTTGGCCTAATTGGAAGAAGAATATGTTTTAGTATATTAAGAGATTTGAAGTGAAACAAAAGTCTAAAGTGAAGTTTGGGAAGTCTAGTTCCCAACGCAACAAACCGTTCCTCAATCGGACATCGAGGTAAGGAGATATGGACGTTGCAGTCGGTCCTTCTCCGATGGGGGACAAAGAAATGGTCTGCGCGAACGCGCCAGAGAGGGGCGCGAACGCGCCACTAAGGGGCGCGAACGCGCTGAACAAAATTAGAGGACTCGGGTTCAAGATGAAGGTTATATTATAAGAATGTAACAATAACGTATATATGACATTTGGAGACCATACGGGATGAATTGGTTCATATGGCACTTAATGAGAAACCTCGTTGCTGCACGCTAAGTGGGGCCCACACGTCAGAGTTTTATAAAGCACATATGAAGAGACATATGAGTAGTACATGAAAGGTTGAGCAAGTCCTAAGAAGGACCCATAAGCCAAATATAGGCATAAGCCTTCCAAAAGGGCGATTTAAGATAACATTTTCGGATGATCCGAATTTCTTAGAGGTGAAAACGGTATTATAAGTTTCGAATTTTGAAACATACAAAGAATGAAAGTTGTAGATAATTGAAATAGCTTTCCAACCATAGGTTGTGGGTCCCCACAATATATCGGGAGCAAAAGTTATGACCTGTTTACTGAACAAAGGTACAAATAGATTGTTCAGTTCATGAACGCGCACGAAGGAAATATGTCGGTCCAGGCAGTAACCCGGACCGTTCTATAAAAGGAGAAGCCCCTATTTTTCGTCCCAAACCACCCCAAATACTCCCAAAAACTCCAGAAAATTTCCCCTAACCTTCCACCACCAAATTTTAACCCAAAACCAGGTATAATTCCCAAATTCCTATATCCGTACCGTATAGTTGCAACTACAAAATTGTGTATTAATGTGTTGTGGCTTACTTTTAAGGTGAAGGGGTGAAGATATAGCATTATTATCGCGGGAAAGGTATGAATATCTTTCTATTTGTGTTAATATTGATTTATTTACGAAGAAGGAGCTGTAAAAATTGTTATAAAATGGTTCTCATGGATGAATTATGGGAAAAACACCATATGGGGTGTTTGTAAGTGCTTTGAAGTTGGGAATATTATGTTTAATGTTGGTATTGTTGTTGATGTTGTTGGTTACCGAATCTGAGAATTGGCCTAGGCATATAAACAAGGGAGGTGAGTCTTTCAAATTTCTCGTAAATAAAGTGCGAGCTTAGAATTGGGTTCTCGAGGTGCCTATGGCTAATGTTTGGTGTCTAATGGCGTTATTGTAGATTTTGAGAAATCGCCGAGACTTGAGTTTGGATTAGCCTAGGAAGCAACCTAAGGTATGTGAAGCTTACCCTTCTTTTCTTTTGGCATGTCTTAGACGGATTAAGGTATGACGATTTGTGCCTCTGGGTAATTCCATTCATAAGTTTCGAGTATGTTTGTGATTCGTATTTGTTTTTGATGCTGGTATCCTTAGCATGGTCGAGGCTACGGTTCGTATGTTTTTGATATGATTGAGTTTGAAATGTTGTGTAAACGATTCTTATTTGTTTCATATTCGTATCCTTAATGCGGTCGAGTTATGATCCTCATGACTTTTGTATGATT
>NC_081343.1:20156118-20161084 GCF_029784015.1 Lycium ferocissimum
TTTCCCAGGTCCCCACTCCTTTCCAAATATTGGAAATTTAAAACCAGCGATGGTTTTCTTGTTTCAAAACCCTCAACATCGCCGGGACCTTTTTTGAGTAAAAAAAGCATAAAAAAAATATTTTTCATGACCAAGGTGGAGGAGGCAGCATTCGGCCCGGCTCATGGCCGAACACCCCCTCTCTTTTCTCTCCCTCTTTCTTGAATTTCTTGTCTTGCAAAATGATGACTTGCCTCTTATTTTGTCATCACATATATATATATGTATCAATTATGGCACATGGCCGGTTGGCCTTTTCTTTTTTTCTCAAACTCTCTAGATTTTTTCCTTTTTCTTTTAATTAAAAGATGACTTATGTAGTAAGCCTTAGTCCATATAATCATATAGTCATAAAAATAATGGGTCCCACATACATATATACACTCCACAAACATATAGTATGCACTTGTTCCATTTTATGAAAATTATTTTCCAACTTTTTAACCTCGATTTTTTTGTTTCCTTATTTAAATTTTTTACCCTTAATACTCCATGCCGCCTAATGTTATAAGCGACTTGCGCATCCACCCAAACTAAAATATAACCTCGTCCTCAACTTCCCGCCATTAACTCGGAATATCCAAATGTGCAAAAAATGCGAGGTGTAACAACATTTACGGTACAATCTCCTCCACATTTACTATACGAAGTACGGTCCGTAAAAATTATACGGACCATAAAACCCAGCGTAAATCAATTACGATTGAAATTTGGAGTGTACAGGGCTCGTCTACGGTCCATTTTGGGTCGTAAACAATTTACGGTCCAGTAAACCGATTGAATTCTTTGAACTAAGCGAATTTTAATCCTACCACTTCGTCTTGATTCCTGTGTCCGAATCATGCGTAAGATTCATTTTATATATATATATATATATATATATATATATATATATATATATATATATATATATATATAGTGTTTAGTGTTGTCACTCAAATGTTGTCTGTCCACGACCAACCCGCCGCAGGCGGCACTGACTAAATCCTGAGTGGGCGAACAGCACCTGAAGACATCAATTCATTTATATCGGATTTTATATTAGCCAAGTATAATCAGTCAAATGATTATACTCATTCACGCATCAAATAAAAAAAATATGTCATGCCATAAACTACTGAAATAAGTGCGGACGTTCTAACTATTACAAATCCCCAAAATCCTAAAGTCATCGTACATGACTCTAAACATGTCTAAGGAATGAAATCTGACAAATAAATATCCATAATGTCCAGAATAAGAAAAGACATCATAAGAAGAAGATCTTTGGGCGACCTGGCATAGGAAGAAGCTCATCCTAAATCTATCAGCAAACGTCCTCCACGCTAGATGTGAGGGCGGGTAGCTATCTCAAAGTGTCACCTTGCGCTCGAAAAAGAATGCGGCAAGGTAGTATCGTGTACAAACACTATGTACGGTAGATATTATAGGCCGACTAAAGATTAGTATCATGCATATTTTATAAAATCAATAGAATAAACAAGCCGGTCAACAGGACATGAATATCGATAAACCACGTCAAATCAACCAAGGATAATCACAATCAAATCGAAGATGTCAAGAATCATGATGACGTAAGCCAGCGGAAATAAGTTTTACCATGACTACACTCGGCTGTACACCTGTACTAACTAATGTCATTACTCGGTAGTCATGACTGCCGGGGGACAGTGGTGTCCATTAACACTCGTTCACGGAACACCATCGGACTCGGCACCTGAGCACTAAAATCGGCTTGAACCTCAGACGCGGGACATATCAACGTACCTCTCATTTTCGGAACTAACCTCGGACCACGAGCCCATAATGTAGGTCACATATGTGCCTTTTCATACCTCTTACAGAATAGTGTTTCTTACCTCCTCGATATCAATACTCAAATCATCATTCCATGTCACAATCTTTAGTCGAGAAGATCATATTAGCTTCTCATCACAAAACATTCAACTGCGGAATCAACACACGGGGAATAGTGGCACGAAGCCAACACGATCACTTAATCACGATCACCAGGAGTTCGGCCACGCAATATCATGCGTAAGCTAGACATGCTTTCCCCTAAAGAATTCATAAACATACAATCGACTAACCAAAAGTCTAACTCAAGTAGACCGTAACCTAACTCAAAGTAAGCGGAACAACGCAAATTACTGCTGCTACGATAGCATAACTCCTCGAAGCTCGAACGCTCAAAAAGCACAGAAATAGAAGGCTCGATGGTCATAATACTCAAACCACAAGTACTGAAAAACGAATACCACTTTCCTTACCACTATTCCAATGGATGGATGATTTTCTAGGTGATACCTGACCTATCGAGGCCACTTGGTACTCATTAATCATCAATTTATAACAATATTCTATCAACATTCCCATTCTGACGGTTTATGGTAAAGATACCATTTTTATAGAACCCTAGGTCTCCAATCACTTAGTTTATGTCTCTAAATGTTCAATTAGTTTATGTCTCTAAATGTTCAATTTATGATCAAGAGCAACTAACTAGTGCATTTACATGATAACTAAGCGATAATAACCATAACCCATCAAGTTTAGAAGTTTTATTAACATTCTAGGGTTTCTATTTCAATTTCACCATTAAAGATCCATGAAGAGGATTACAATAATGAAGGAGAATGGAATGATAGAATGGAAATTAAGGGAACTTACCTCTCAAAGTATCTTGCTCTAGCTTGAAAATTCACCCTAGGTGCTTGTTGGGAAGTGTCTTGGTGTTTTGTGAAAAGAGAAAATAAAACTGAGTATATAAAATTCAGGCTACTGTTTTACGTCGTCCGCTACAGCGGTCATCACGCCCCGGCTAACGGCTACCACATCGGTCGAGTGGCCAGCTATAACGGCCACTGCAATCGCTGCGATCGTATGGCGGTCCGTCCGCCGCTATCGCCGGTGCCCGTCGCCGTGATGCCTGCCCCGGCCACGTGCCGCTTGAGGAAAATGGATGGTCTGGCCCCGGCGGTCAGTACCGCCGTAGCGATGCCGACGGTACTCCCGCGCCACGGTACATTTTGGGCAATGAGCTCGATTTTTGTCCAGTTTTTCCCCCTATCACTCCACATTTCATCCAAGGCCTCAAAAACACAAAACAAACATGCACATATACAAAAAGACACCCTACGAATCCAACCGCGGCCTCGGAATTCCCAACGGAGTTCTAACTCCCCATCACGACCTACGATTGGATGAAAGGTTGTAGTATTGTTAGTGTCCAAAATAAAGATGAAAGATAGCAGTATTAAAAGAAGAACTTCTATAGCTATTGAGTGTCTGTGACCAAAATGGTCTCTTTTTTTCTATGATTTTATGAAGAGAAACAAAAATATTGTTAAAGACTTAAAATATCCTTTGTTTAGAAAATTTTACAAAGAAGAAAGCATAAAATAAAAAGGAAAATATTGTGATTTGAGTTTTGATCTTATGGTAATTAGTTTGCCTATTTCACCATTCACGAGCAAATCGCAGACCCAATAAAAAATACACTAATGTCATTAGATTAAAGTCTATAAAAAGCACGAAGCCGCAAAATAAAATGCTGAGAGGTAGGGAAAAAAAATAAAAAGATGTCAAAAAGGATAAAATCAAAAGAGTCAAACTAAGAAAGTTCGTATAGAATTTTTATGGAATTAAATCATAATTACAAGTAAATACTTAAAATTCAGAATGAAGTAATATCAAGAATTTGAATTACGAAAAAATAAATTATTTTCTTTGATGTTGCAAAAAATAAGTAAATTTTTGAATTAATTATTTAGTAAAAAATCCAAAAAAAAAAATTCAAATTCCTCACATTAAGTAAATTCATTTTTCAAGTCGATAAGACTCTAAAGTTAATAAATTTGTTAAGTAGAAAAATTATTAGTGGTGAATGAAATTAGAAATAAAGCAATTGATTACTCTAAAGTTAATAAATTTGTTAAGTAGAAAAATTATTAGTGGTGAATGAAATTAGAAATAAAGCAATTGATTATAGTATAACATTAAATGTCAAATTAGTAAAATGCAAATTTAAAGTACCAGGATGAAATAGTAGAAAATAAAATATTTTCTAAAGAAATTGTCATTTTTTTTGTTACACTTATTCTAATAAATGAAAACTCTCAATGTTCTTTTATATATTAAATTAAGTTATTTCACTATTAAATAAACATGAATTATCGAGGAAAGGTTAAATAGTAAAATTTGATGCCAATCCTATTTAGTGACGGATTAGTAACGAATTATCAAAAAAAGTTCTTAGCTATGAGCAATTTAGCGACGAATTAACGACTAAGTTCATAGCTAAGTCCAATCTTTTTCTATAGTATTTGTTGTCAAACGAGGTACACACTTTGGTCACTGTCACGACCCGACTAGGGGCCATGACGGGTACTCGGGGCTAACCACCGAGCACCGCTCATACCATTACCCATCGTACTCATCAAGCGTTCATTCATTAATCTTATACTCAAGTTATAGGAAAAACCATTTCTTTTACTTCGAAACATAATTACCTTTATTTACATAAGCCCTTCGGCTATCAAAATAATGTACATACAATAAGGACTTCGTGAGACCATACTACCCATACATACGCATCTACGAGCCTCTACTAGAGTACTAGACATATGAACGGGACAGGACCCGTCGTGCCGAAACATATATATGTACACAAAAATAATAAATCAATGGCACCCACCAGGAATAATGGAGTGCCCTCAAAATCTGCCTAGAAGCTCCTATGAATGCGGGTCACCTCCCGATCTGCAATGGGCATGAACACGGCGTCCAAAAACGAGACGTCGGTCGAGCAATGTGCGAGTATGTAAAGGCGTGGATAATAACATGATAAGGCTGAGGGAAAAGCATAAGATAAAAAAACCGTTCATTTCTCCCTAATACTTTTTTAAAAATTCGTTATACATATTTC
>NC_081343.1:20161184-20176500 GCF_029784015.1 Lycium ferocissimum
TTCCCAATCCCCAAAGGTTTTTCCCAAGGGGGATGAAAATTAATGGATTGATCGCTCCAACGAAACCTCCACGCTACTTAGGGACCTCAATATAGTGGGTTTACACCAAGGAATTAATTTTGGAAGAACTTGAAATGGGGTTGATTTTCTTGGTCACTTGGCCGAGAGCCTCTAGTGCTTCAACTCTTGCTCTCTTTTATTTTTCTAAGTGTTGTAATTGTATACGGTGAAAATCGGATATGGCCCAAACCGGGGATAGAGAAGAAGTAGGGTCATACCGGAAGTTACCCGATCCTTTCCGGGGAAGGGTCTGTGAAACGAGCCTCTCTTCTCCGTTATTGAAATAGCCAAGACCGCTTCTCGGAGAGTCTGTGGCCGTTGATCCGGATAAGCCGTCGCCCCCGAGTGACCGTTAGTCGACGCCGTTGTGTGGAGCCACGCGTCGGCCAGCGTCCGGCCATGGCCGCCTACCAACCATGCGTGTGTCGACGGCGCCGTCGCCCAATCCCACCAAATCCGCTGAGAACCGTCCTTGTTGTTATTATTTTATTGGTTTACATTGTACAAAGCCCATAGGGGGCAACACTATAAATATGGGGCATTCCCCTCCCTTGCGCAGGTCGTCTCTTGCTTTCTAAGAACACTTGTAATAGAATAGATCATATATATATACCTACAATCTTCCCTTCGGTTCCTAACTTGGTCAAGGTTGTTTTGTTCAAGTCCATAGAGTGATTTAACCCATCAAGTATTCCACATTGTCCATACGCGATTATATTTGCAAACGAATCGCTGCCATAGGCCATTTTCACTAGAACACTCTTGAACATATATTCTCTCCATTTCATATATGCCACGATCCAAGCACATATCCTATACCCGCTTATAAATTCAATTGATTATCCGATTTCAGGGGTAAACGAGTTTGCGCCCACCGTGGGGCTAGGATAATAGTTCTTAGTCTTGATTTTTATCAAACTCACCTATGGGCGACGTCGGACAATCTGGTCACGTTAATAACACCGAAATCAGGCGAAAAATGGGGAGCGAACACGGGGACTACGAACCGGCCGACCCGAACCCCGTTGCTCGAGGGAGGGGGCTCGGTCGACAAAACACCGTGATCAAGAGAATGCCGCCCTACCGGCCACCGATCCTCTAAGAACTCATAACTCCGTTACATGTCTCGCACTAAAGCTAGAGAGGGGTGAGTAAGCACCAAACGACTCGCATTAACTGCGTACGATTTTTGAGATGTTGCGGGAACAAAGCAGCAATTGTCGAGCAAGGAATGGCGATCGTCGGTTGCAAAGTGGACAAGGGAAGAGTGGGCCGGAAAAAGCTAAGGGTACGGTGGGGGTGGGAGGAACGAGCCACGGATGGTCGAGAGTAATGATTCTCGGGCAATTTCCTCGTGAGGTCTAAAGATGCTTGAGAATTCGGGTAAAACGGTGGATTCGACCGAGAAGAGTCGAGACATACAATTCTCGGTGGACCGGATACCGGCTCCACTCGCATCAAGGGGCAATTCGAAAAGGTACATCCGAAGACCTTTCCACCAGCGCGGCCCCGAAACCGATCCCCGAAGAGGTTCAAGATGCCCGACATCCGTAAGGGCGAACGGCACCCGACCCCGCACGAGCACGTGACCTCGTATACTTGCACATAAAAGCGAGTGATATGGAAGATGAAATTGAGTCGGTATTCTTTGAAAAAATTTGGGGAAACTCGTCGAAGGGAGCGGCCGACGTGAGTATGATCATCTACCCGAGCACTCGATCACTTTCGAAATCTTTGGGGGCCGACGCTCTTCGGCCAAAGGCGCACGCGTGCCCATCAGGTGCGGGCCGTGCGGCCGACATCTTCGGTGCTCAAAGGGACGATGAGTTGCTAAGGGGGTGTGACCCGGCCTCCGAGGGGAGCGATGGAATTACCCCGTGCCGCAGGAATGGCCACACAAGCCTTCACGAAAGGCTCAACATGCTAAGCTCGGTTGCCTCGGCCAAGTCAAGGAGAATTTGCTGGAATACGAGGCCGTAACATGGGGCGATGTCCACAACCGATGAATCGAAGATTCGGGTAGAGGATGATCGCCCCGAGCTCTCCCGATAAAGTTGAAGGCGGACGGAGGTTTAGAAGCCGAGAAAGGTTATGAAGCAAAGTCCAAATCGTCCAAAGAAAGGTTTCGACCATACTACTTTTCGGAGCGATCAAATTCCGAAACAAAAGCCCGCAGGAAGGCCCGGGCCATTTCTCGGTCGAGGTAGCAAGCCGGACGCGCGCCCGTTAAATAGCCGGTGGTCTCTCGTTCGGAAGCGATACCGAAGTTCGGGCCCCAAGAATAAAGGCCCTCCAAGGATTTCGGAGTACAACTTCAACGTGGGTACCTCGATCTTATCTCGGCCATCGGTCGTGTCCGGGATGCGGTGGCCGAAACCCGAGGCGCATCCTCGGGTAACGGGATCCGAGCATGGTTTGTGAATATCACGAGACCCGCGGTCCACAAGACCGAAGATTGCCGCCGGCTGAGAGACGAGGTAGCCCGGTTGTTGAAAAACGGCCACCTCCGAGGTCTATTGAGCGAGCGAGCCAAAAGCCATTATAAGGGAAGGTCATCGATAATCGAACCGGTTAACACCAGCATATAATCAATATGATAGTCGGGGGTATTGACATCCTCGATTTCCGTAATGAAGCGGACAAAGATTTCCATTGTTGGGAAAAAATGTGCCGAGAGACCGTTTACCCGGAGGTTCCATCTCTTTCAACGACGGGGACGCGAGGCATCATTCGTCGCACAATGACGCGTCGGTAATTTTGTACTTATCTTTAAAAATAAGGTTAAACGTATTTTGATTGACCCGTAGTTTCTGCTAACATCATTACGATGGAGAGTGGTCGAACAGATTGGGAGCGCTCGATCGGATCGCCGCAAGCCGGTACTCGACGGGTTCAACATGGCAAGCGAAACCACGAAAGAGATCTGTTGCCTGCGAACATTAAAGCCGCCATTCAACAAACTTTGTTCTACGTGATCGAAGACATGAAGCACAATGCGCCACTGCGTACCTTGGATACAGTACGTAGGGGCGGTATCTTCAACGCCGCATCCAATTCTCGAAATTCCCCACCCTAGAGGAAGTGAAAAACCATCCGCGGTGAGCAGCCACGCAAAGAAGGAGATGTTCGTAGTAGAGGAATCAACGCCCCGCCTAAAGAACCGCACAAAGAAGGGGTATAACCGGAGGGAAGCCCCCCAATAGCAATCAAAGAAATCATCAAGGCATCCGATTGTACGGAGAGATGACTTCGGGATACCCAGGTCTTTTGGTCATGCCTGGGACGACTCCTGACGCAACCAAATCAACCATAGAGGAACCGGAGCGAGGGATCATTGCCGTTCGAGTTCTTTACCGAGAAGGTATATTCGGGCACGGGCTTACCTCGGAGCTCGGGCGCAAATTAATTGAGGTTCTTCGAGCTAACGCCGATTGCTTTGCATGGTCGCATATAGATATGACGGGTATATCACCGAAATAAGCATCGCACGGACTCGGCTGACGAGAAGTTTTGCCCGGTAAAGCAAAAAGCGAGGCCCGTGGCGAGACAAAACACGCTTCATCAAAGACGAGGTAACAAAGCTTTTAAATATAGGTTCCATCCGGAGGTAAAATACCCGGATTGGCTTGCTAACGTGGTGGTGGTGCCCAAAAAAGGTAATAAGCTTCGGATGTGTGTCGATTATAAAGATTTAAACAAGGCGTGCCCGAAGGATTCATTTTCGTTGCCGCACATCGATCGAATGATCGATGCCACTACGGCAATGGCAAGTTAAGTTTTCTCGACGTTTACTCCGGTATAACCAAATCGGGATGCACCGTGAGGATCAAGAGAAAACGTCCTTCGTTACCCGTTATGGGACTTACCGTTATAACGTCATGCCTTTCGGATTAAAAATGCGGGCAACTTACCAACGCCTAGTTAACAAAATGTTCGAAGAACAAATGGTGAAAACGATGGAAGTTTATATTGATGATATGGTTGTTAAGTCCCGGAAACGAGGACCATTTAAAGCATTTGCGAGGAAACCTTCGATGTGCTCATGCATACAACATGAAAGCTTAACGTAAAATGTGCCTTCGAGGTGTAAAGTCCGGAAAATTTTTTGGGCTTCATGGTGTCAAACCGGGGAATCGAAATCAACCCGCATAAAATCAAAGCCATCGAGGACATCGAGGTGGTGAACAACATAAAAGGGGTGCAAAGGCTCATCGGAAGAATAGCGGCGGAGTCGCTTCATATCGAGGTCTACGATAAGTGTCACCGTTTTCTTCTCATGCCGTGTAAGAAGAACGACTTCGTTTGGACACCGGAGTGTCAAGAGGCTCTACGAGAGTTGAAAAGGTATTTGACTAGCCCCCCGTTGCTGCACACACCAAAGGCCGATAAGCCGCTTTTCCTCTACCTAGCTGTCTCCAAAGTAGCGGTAAGTGGCGTTCGGTCGAGAGAATCGTGCACGCAATTCCTTTGTCTATTATGTGAGTAGACTTTCGGGGGACGCGGGTGCGGTATCCTCATTTGGAAAAGTTGGCATTAGCATTGGTAAACGCCTCAGTAAAACTCAAACCTTATTTTCAATGCCATCCTATACGTGTAGTGACCACTACCCTCTCGAAAAATATGCACAAAACCGAGCCGTCCGAAGGTTAACAAAATAGGGCCGTAGAAATTAGCGGTTACGACATCGAATATAAACCCACGGACCACGACCATCAGTCCCAAATCTTGGCCGACTTCGTGGCCGACTTTGCCCCGACTATGTCCCCGAGGTCGAGAAGGAACACGCGACCCTCGAGAAACCACCTGAGCATTTGGACTCGCACACGGACGGGACCCTCGAACTAAAGATTTCCGGCCGGGAATCGTCCTTAAGAGTCCCACGGATATCATTCGACGTCGATCGTAACTTCTAAATTGACCAACAATGAAGCGAGTACGAGGCTACATTGGGTGTTTGGAGGCGGCTCGGAGCATGGGAGCCGAATTCATCGAAGCTCGACGCGACTCGCTCTTGGTCGCAAACGGTAAACGGTGTTTCGAGGTCCGGGACGAACGGATGCGAGAGGTACCTCGAAGAGCCCAAGTGGTACTTCACCAATTTAGTGAATGGACCGTGCCAGACGTACCGAGGGAACGAACCGAGGCCGACGCCTTGGCAAATTTGGGATCCTCTGGTCGACGGTGAGGAGATCGAAACTCGGTACCACGATTGGCACCCATCAAACACGGCCGTAGAAACGAGATACGCCGAGACAAACACAACGGGCCCGACTTGGGATTGAGCGCAACGGGCACATCGACTACTTGAGTGATGGCAAGCTCTGAGCGACCCAAAGGAATCGTAGTCGTGAGGACGAAGGCGCCCGATTTTGTCGTAGATGGTCAATTGTATCGACGATCTTTTCTCGCCCCACAAGCAAATGCTTGGGCCCCCGGCCCGAAACGAATACGTATTGAGAGAGGTCCACGAGGGAACTGTGGAAACCACTCCGTGCCGAAGCTCGGTCCGAAAATCATCGGGCGGGATTGTGCGAATCGGATGGATGAAGACTCTAAGAATTTCGTCCGAAAGTGTGACGGGTGCCGAAACACGCCCCGACGATCCGCGGCCCGGGGAGTTGCGCAACTCGGTGGTCTACTTTGGCCATTCATGAAATGGGAATGGACATCGTGGGCCCGTTACCACGGCACCGATTGTGCAGTCCGTTTTATTTTGTTTATGGACCCATTTCTCTAAGTGGGTTGAACGCGGTGCCTTGAAAAAATCGCAGAAAGAAGTCATCAACTTCATGTGATCACATCATCTCGCCGTTTCGGCATCCCCGCCGAGATAACTTGTGACAACGGCCCTCGGTTCGTGAGCGACAAAGTCAACGCTTCCTCGAAGGTTTGAAGATCAAGAAAATCGTATCAACCCCGTATCACCCATGCGCGAGAACGGACGACGAGGAATCCGCGAATAAAACACAACCAAAATTCGAGGAAAAAGGCTCAAAGCATCGAAGCACCATTGGAGAGACGTATTGCGGAGGTGCTGTGGGCTTACGAGAACCACATCCAAATCAAGCACGGTGAAACTCCATTTTCGTTGGTTTACGGGGCCGAAGCCCTTATCCCCGTGAAGTCGGTGAACCGACTCTCCGTTTCAGGTATACCACCCGGGGAGTCGAACGAGGAAGCCATGGCAATAAAACGACCTCGCGGATGAGCTACGCGAATGCGCGTCTATCCGCATAGCGGCCCAAGCGAAGAATGGAAAGATACTACAACCGGAGATCGAGCTTTCGGCACTTCCAAGTTGGGGACTTAGTTGCTTCGAAAGGTTACCTCACATACCAAGAAATCCCCAACGAAGGAGCTAGGTCCCTGGGAAGGCCCATACAAGGTAACCGGTATAGGCAAAGGATCGTACCGATTAGAAGTCAATGGACGGGCGACGTACGCGCAATAACCGGAACGTGGCCCAACTAAAGAGATACTCTTGCTAAGTATGGCCTCCCCATGGTCTCTTGTTAACTTTTTTTTTCTCTTTTACAGAAAGTCAAGAGCGGGGCAAAAATTAGGATCTAGATCCGGAAACGCGCGTGTTGCACTCTTTTCCTTAGTACGATTTTGTCCCGAAATGGGTTTTCCGACAAGGTTTTTAATGAGGCAAAGTCGCGTGTTGCGAACAAATGCGAAAAACGTAACCTTGCACTCACCCGACCTCGAAAGGCTCGGATCGATCTTTGGGGAGCACCATGCCCACACCGAAGATGAGCACCAATCAAAGCGGACGGAGAAGACCCAACATTTGCTACGGCAAAACAAAGACCCGGCTACCGGTCTTAGCCTCCAATGTAAGGACCAAACGATCATAATGAATCGTGTCCCATCCAAAATTTGCTACGGCAAAATAAGGCCCGGGCTACCTGGGCCACAGCCTCCAAATGTAAGGACTAAACGATCACAACGAATCGTGTCCCATTCTTTACACTTGCTACGGCAAAGGAAGAAAGAGTCGAAAACTCTCATATATACAAACGTTTTACAAAAGCAAAATTGTCAAAAGCTGTCAAAGCCGGGCCGACTTCTGTTAAATTGTACTCGCAAGATAAAAGGCAATCGACCAAAAACTCGATAAGACCCCCAAACGGGGCTGCCACTTTGTTAGCCAAGGCCGAAAGACACGGCCACGAAATAAGGGCCGAAGGAAAATGTCGATTCTAATAAAACGGTCCTCGAAATTCGGAGACAACCGAACCCTCGAAGAATAGGACAAAATCCAAACGGGCATGATGAATTAATGACCACGAGTCACTTGTCCCGAAAACGGACCAACGATCGCAGCAAAAGTAATGACAAACATTCGAACGAAGGAGCAGGAAAGATGCACTTTTCATTTATACAACGGATGTTCTTTACATCAAAAGAAAAAATAAAAGTCCACGAAGACAAAAAATAAAAAGACGGATGCCAAAATCTGCCCCCTACTGTCAAGCATGACCGAAGGAGAGGATGAATGTTCGGACTACCGTCCGCTCGAGTCGTCCGACTGGGACCGAGTGCACGTTAGCCCTATCCTCCATCCCTTGGCCTCAAGTATCGGGCCGGGAGCATCCTCGACGCCGTGCTCAACTTGCTCGGCGGGCGAGACGCCGAGACTTCCACTTCTCGTACTCGGCGACAATAGCGGTACGAGTCCCCGCCACCCACTCTCTTCCAAGATTCCTCCAAATCGGCCTCTCGCTCTTGGTCGGTTTGGCTTCCAAACGAGAGCCCTGCTTCCCTCGAGGTCATCTCGTATGGTTGGCCGCGTCCGGCTCGGCGCCCTTGCGTCGTCACGTTGCTTTAATCGTCCCGCCGAGTTTGGGTCCTAATACCCTCGCATGTCCCGGGCCCGCTCCTCGGCTTTCTCGAAAACCCCTGCCGCGCTCTTTGAACAAAACGACCTCGTACTCGAGCTAGCCGGTTCTCTCGGAAAAACCCGTAGCATCGACTCTTCGCCGAATCCCGCCCTCCCCCCCGAAGTCGGGAAACCGTGGCCTCGAGTTCATCCAACCGAACGGCAGAATCGGGTTTATCCGTAAGACCGATCTTGTCGGCCTCGAGGTTTCGATTATAATCGGTCATGGCAGCCGAGATCACTCTTCAAACGACGGTTCCTCCTTGGACCGCATCGAAGCTCGGGGCGAAGGTTGGCCGGCCGCCCGTTTTAATTCCTCCACTCCTTCTCCCGAAGAAGGTGTTTGCTATTTCTCTGTCTCTCGCCCCCGGGGCGTCGAGTTGGCCGAGAGATCATCTATCTCATGTTGAGCACGGAAAGCCTCGTTGACCAGACCACGCTCTCCGCGGGACGAAACAAACCGAAAACTTAGTAAAGAAAAGACGGTATTTGAGAATAAAATGAGCGGTGGCTAAAAATGTTACCCGGTTGCCCGCATGCATACCCTCGTTAATAAGGCACTCGCTAAGAGACTCCCCATTTTGCGTCTATCCGAATACGAAGTGAGGGACGCAAATAACCCGCACGCCAGCCGGGACGAGAGATAGCAAGCTACGGTCGCAAGACGGTGACTACTTACCGGGCCCTCCTTGGCTCCACTCGGGGCGGGAAAAATGTTCACCGAGACTGTCCCCGGCGCCGTACCTCGAGGCCGTCCGCCGGTCTCGTGGCCCGAGGAAGGAAGACGACCGAACCCCGTCGCTTCGCAAGTAGCGGAGGAGTCCCCGAGAACATATCGTCAAAGTCATCTACACGCAAAGTTCGGAGTGGATGAACTTGGGCCCGGCCCGGTCAATATTTTCAAAGGCCGGGGCTCATGACCACGGTGCTCATGCCCGGGAGACTCGGACGAACGCACAGCAGGGCTTCGATCTCCGGTTCTACGGTACGCCCCCTTTTCCGGCCTCGACAGCTAGCGGCTTCTCGGATCTCTTCCGTGCCGGGAGCATCTTCCGAAGAAGTTTCGCCTGAAATGTCGACAAAGTCAATCGACCGAAGAGGAACCGGCGAAAGTATTTCTTCCGCACCTGAATATGGAGAAGGAACAAACGGACCTTCGCCGATGTAAGGAAGGGGGGCGGAACGAGACCGCCTCCTCCCGGGAGTATAGGGGCTACGGAGGGACCGAGCTGACTCGAATGATTGTGTCGGGCTCGGCCTCTTACCCTCAAGGCCGGCAACGCTCCTCGCCCTCTTCCTTTTTGGTGTCGGCAACTTTTCGAAGTCCTTTTCTTTTGCGCATCGTCAAGGACACGAGAAGAACCCGCGGGCCGCGTCAAACTCGGATGGCGGTGCGGGGACGAGCTTCCGATTCGAGCCTCGGGGGCCACCGAACCCTTGGGCGGTGCACGAAAGACAAAAACGATAGTGAAGGTTGTGAGTTCAAAGCGGCCGTTGCGGTGGGCAAAACACAACAAAACATAAAAGGGAATAAAAGTATTACCATGGTTTTGCGCCACCCACGCGCCGCGGGATGGGTGAGCCCATGTTCGATTCTCGTGGGGCGCAAGCGAGCACAGTGACCCATTCGCTCAGATCGCGAATAACGGGAGGAACGTATCCATTGGATGAATAAAAGCAAAGGGAAAGCAATAAGGCAATGAGATCGAAGAAGGGCAAGAGAATGTCTAGATGCGTAAAAACGATTGCCCAAAAGATTCGAACTTACGCTTATCGTTCCATCTCTCCGGGAAGGGCATGTAGCCGGCGGGGATGATATCCTCGGTTTTCACTCGGACATATCGCTCTAACCAGCCCCCGTCCCTGCCTCTTCGTCCATCTTCGAAAAGAACGGGTTCCGCCGCGCTAACAAGTTTTATTACACGCCTCGGAAGACCTCGGGAGTATAGGCGTGTCAGTGACGAGCGTAAATTCCTTCTCGCATTATTGGCTAAAAACCGGAAACGAGCAACGACCCTCCAAACGATTGGGCCAATGCGCGTGCCAAAGTCGACACCGTAGGTCCCAGACATGTATCGAGAATGACCGGATCAATCGGAGGATCGATTTTGAGAGTAAAAGGGTAGGTATATACGAACAAGAACCCCTTCTCGGTGATCGGTGATATTCATCCGGCCCGGTGCAAAAACCCTTACCGGCGGGGTCCCATCCACAGTCGGCCCGGACTACATCGAGTTTCTCCTCGGTAATCGATGAGGGGTATCGCCTCACGTCGTATCCCCTGTCCGAAACAGAGGACGGCTTGTCGACCTCGAGATCCTTGTTGAAGCTGAACTTGGCCGGTATAATATCCGAAGCCGTGAGCTCGATTCTTGCCGGGGAAACAGTCCCGGAACCCGGATACTCGGTGGAGCATCGTAGGAAGAGATTCGGACATCTTGGAAGTATAAAAGAAAGGATTCGAATGTAGAACTTGAGGAAAGTGAAGAGACGGCAAGTCGGGGAACGGCAAGAAGGCAATGCTCGAACCAAAATGCTTGAAAGATAATGACAAAATCGATTCTTTTTTAAAAAATGAAGCTTTTATGGATCGAGCGGCAAATCGATTGTTTATGGAGAAAATGAAAGAACGCAGAAATGAGGAGGGAGTTGAGAAAAACAAAGCATAAAAATGGTAAAATGAAGGGGTAAAGGGCCTTATATAAGGGTGGAAGAGGAACGACCGAGGCGACCAATCGTATTTCGCCACATGCCCCGTTATTAATGAGACACGACTCGAAACGATCGGCAAAAGGCGGTTGGCCGTGGAGCCGACCATTCGGGAAAGGACGCGTGGCCAATAGAAGGGGAAACGTTACGTGTTGGCTCCCGCCAAAATGAAGAGATAAGAACGAGATGGCCGAATCTCCGATTTACGAAAGTTATTCACTCCCCGTTATTCCGACGGATCGGCATGACGGGAAGTGAGGGCTATCTCGTATACGGTGTGAAAATCGGATATGGCCCAAACCGGGGATAGAGAAAGTAAGTAGGTCATAACGGGTTACCCGATCCTTTCCGGGGAAGGGTCTGTGAAACGAGCCTCTCTTCTCCGTTATTGAAATAGCCAAGACCGCTTCTCCGAGAGTCCGTGGCCGTTGATCCGGATAGCTGTTGCCCCGAGTGACCGTTAGTCCGAATAGCCGTTGTATGGAGCCACGCGTCAGCAGCGTCCTGCCATGGTCAGCTACCAACCATGCGTGTGTCATACGGCGCCGTCAGTCTAATCCCACCAAATCCGCTCAGAGCTGTCCTTGTTGTTATTATTTTATTGGTTTACATTGTACAAAGCCCATGGGGGCAACACTATAAATATGGGGCATTCCCCTCCTTTGCAGAGGTTGGCTCCTTCTTGCTTTCTAAGAACACTTGTAATAGAATAGATCATATATATATACATACAATCTTCCCTTCGGTTCCTAACTTGGTCAAGGTTGTTTTGTTCAAGTCCATAGAGTGATTTAACCCATCAAGTATTCCACATTGTCCATACGCGATTATATTTGCAAATGAATCGCTGCCATAGGCCATTTTCACTAGAACACTCTTGAACATATATTCTCTCCATTTCATATATGCCAAGATCCAAGCACATATCCTATACCCGCTTATAAATTCAATTGATTATCCGATTTTGGGGTAAACAGTAATGACTAAATGAACTAATGGTCATCTTTTACCACTTTAGTGAAGTGTACAATTTCCTTGGCCCACATTAATGTGTTGTCCCAATTAAAAGATGACACAAATTGTGTGGGGTCCCTTTCCCACTATACACGACCAACCATGAAAATTGGGATGATTTTCCACTTCCAATTTTATCACTTTTGGTCCCAAATTTTCCTAATTGTTCCATACCAATAAATTCATGCACAACTTATATCTCAAAATAAAATCAAAGGTCAAAAATCCCGACTTTGTATCCCAAAATAGTTTTTTTCTTAACTTATCATAATTAATCCGGATTGTTCCAATGTACAAAAAATACGGGTTCTAACACTTGCATCCTTTCGGCAATAACTCCGTTGTCTATAGTTAACTAGCTAACTGGTAAAAAATCTCAATGTACCGAAACTTGGGGGTGTAATAGTTTGATTTGGACTAGTCGATTTGAGCTAGCGTTGAGAGCATTCGAGTATGTAAAGCTTACCTTCTTTTGGGCATGTCTGTAGATATGGCTAAGTTATGATACGCTATGAGCCTTGGGGGTAATTCTATTCCAAGAATCCTCGAATATGTTTATGACTGGGGATTTGCTTCTTGATGTTGGCATCCTTAGTGTGGACAAGCTATAGACTGTATGTCTTCGATATGATTGGATTTGAAATACTATGTAAACGGTTTGTTCCGAAAAGATTTTATGTCTACAAACGCCCGTAACTTTTACAGACAGAACCGGATGGCTTTGATAAGCGCGTAAATGATTCTTATTTGTTTCTTGAAATTTGTATTCTTAAGGTAGTCGAATTATGGTCCTTATGTCTTTTGTATGACAAAGTTTCCAAAAGTTGCCCTAAAAAGTTCGTTTTAAAAGAAGTTTTGCTCTAAATGGTTCCGAAAACTACGAACGACCGTAACTTTCATATATGGTCTCGGATTAGTCGCAAACGTCCGTAGAAGTTTCTATAATGTATAACGACTATGATTTTCATTGGCGGGCCCGGATTTGGGTTAACGCTCGCCCGTGGGCCCGCGACTTTACGTTTGGTTCTAATGACCTATTTTCGAAAGAACTTAATATGACTACCTTTCCGACCCCGAATATGATTATATGATTATATATTTATCCGTTGAGTCCGAAATGACGTTTCGTATACTTATGATCTTGGATACGTACCTATGATTTACGAAGTTCGGTTTGATATGTTCCTAGTGATATTCGGAAGAAAATGCTCGATTTGACTATTGTTTCGATTTTGAACTAACGAGTTCGTTTTTGATTGTCTTATTGGGTCTTTGTAAGTGTTTTGCATTGCATGTGACTTCCCACGATTCTGCTCGTGCATTATGTTTTTGCATCCTTCGCAGAGTCCGGGTCGGTATGTTATCGTCTGATCGTGTTATATTTCGAAGTATGTGATATGTGATATTGACATTTGGACTTTTGACCGCGGTATGTGATATGTGATATTGCCCGCTTGACATTTGACCGCGGGTCATGGACAGTGACATTGGACTTTTGACATGTATGTCGGGTTTCGAGACATGAAATCTTCGGGAGTACTGATGTTATGGCGCCCGAGAACGGTGAGGGCGACCATGTTACGTCCGCCGGTCCCATTGTGGGTACCGTGTGTTATGTGATATGGTATGCGATGATTTGATGATATGATAATCTCGATATGATATGATAAACGATGATATGATGTGATATATGATTATTATATGATATATGGATCGGGCCGTACGTTCCCTCGCATTATTATTTTATTTATGGATCGGGCCGTACGTTCTCGCATTCGGTTAACGTTAGTTTATATGGTATGTTCTATTTTACTCGTATATGTGAGATAGAAATGTTTTTTCAAAATAAAGCTAAGCATTTTGGGCATTATGATGGTTATATCCGTCTTCACCGCTTATGTATGGTTTGTATTTTGGATATAAGTACTTTGGTATTTGGGTTATTATGCTCACATTCTCGTACGCCTTACTTCGGTTGTGACTTATTACCTTGCTTTCTGCTTTCTGCATACCAAGACGTATTCGTCTTAGCATCGGCATTTTCTCGGGGGCTGCATTTCGTACGCAGCGGATACGCGTTTTGGTGATCCACCGGCGTAGATTCCCATACGTTGTTCGCAGTGCTCCCTTTGTTCTCGGGACGATATTTTGGTATATACTCTTCCGATGTATATGATTATGTTTATTCGAGAATGCCGGCGGGTCCCCGTCCCGTCATTCGATTCTCGTGGTTTACGTATTAGAGGTATACGTAGGCATAGATGTGGTTATGTACGGTTTTGGATGTGTTGAGTAAGTTGTGTTTGGCGACCCATCACGTAGTGGCCGGCCTTGTGTTCGTATGTATGCTTTTACTACGTTATGTATATTATGATAGCCTTGTCGGCTTCGTGCCGTATATATTTGTATGCGTCGGCTTGGAGCCACGTCCGGTATTTATATAGGTATGAGATTTAACGGCCAGCGTCTTAAAGATACGGAAGCGCGTGGGGTGCCCGGCTCGGCACTAGTCACGGCCTACGGGTTGGGTCATGACAATAACAATAGCTATCATTCCAGTATCCAAATGGCTCCGTATGAAGCTTTATATGGAAGGAAATGTAGATCTCCAATTAGATGGTTTGATGTCGGGGAAGTGCAATTGATAGGCCCCGAATTGATTCAACAAGTCAGAAAAAAGTCAAGGTGATCCGAGATCGATTATTGACAGCCCAAAGTCACCAAAAATCTTATGCGGACAACCGCACCGGCGAGATTTAGAATTTCAAGTCAATGATTGGGTATTCTTGAAAGTATCACATTGAAAGGGGTGATGAGATTGCAAGAAAGGAAAGTTAAGTCCTCGATATATTGGACCTACAAAATCATCCGCAAAGTGGGTCAAGTGGGCGTATGAATTAGAATTGCCCTCGAGAGCTCGAACTTTAGTTCACCCGATTCCACGTTTCAATGCTCGCAAATATGTGGAGATCCACTTAGATTGTGCCAATAGATGATGTCCGCATTACGGAAAAGCTTAGCTTATGAAGAAGTACCTGTTTCCGTACTAGACGAGGCGCAAGTGCGAAGACTTCGAAACAAGGAAATAGCTTCGATCAAAGAATCATGGGCGTAATAACAATCGGGAAGAGATGACTTGAGAAGCGAGAGAAGATGAAGTCCACATATCCACATTTGTTTCAGCCCCTGGAAGAGACCTTTATGACGAAACGTCGAAAGAATAAGGTATGTATGCTTTTCTTTTATGCATATGGGTCGGTGTGACGAATTTATACCGCTATTACAAGTTGTGGCCCCCGTGAGGCAATGATATTGCTGGGTTGTTGTGACAGGATGGTAACGCCATATTATAGGGAAAACTTCCGGCAAAATTTTCAGAATCCCGACGATTTAACATTCGAGACCTAATGTTCCAAAAGCGGGGAAGAATGTTACACCTCGGAAAATTCCCCATTAGTGTACGGTGAATAGACGAGCGAGGGGTATGATGTATACGAAGGTTTGGACAAGTAAGAAATAGTATTTGATGATCTAATTAAGATTTTCAAAGGCATTCGGATTGAAGAGAAAGTTGTTAAGAAAGCGAGTTATAAGTTAAGTGTATCGAATAAGAATTTTGAGTATTAAGTTAATGATGTCTTAATGACC
>NC_081343.1:20176600-20185673 GCF_029784015.1 Lycium ferocissimum
GCATTGCTGTGACTTCCCACGTTTCCCGTGATATGTGATATTGCCCGCTTTGACATTTGACCGTGGTCGTGACATCGACAATGGACTTTTGACCGCGGTATGTCGGTTTCTAGGAGACATGAAATCTTCTGGAGTATGATGTGTTATGGCGCCGAGACGGAGAGGCGACCATGTTGTCATTCACGGGTCCCATTGTGGATTTGTATGTGTTATGTGATATGGTATGCGATGATTTGATGATATGATAATCTGATATGATATGATAAACGATGATATGATGTGATATATGATTATTATATGATATATGGATCGGGCCGTACGTTCCTCGGCATTATTATTTTATTTATGGATCGGGCCGTACGTTTCTCGGCATTCGGTTAACGTTAGTTTATATGGTATGTTCTATTTTCTGTATATGTGAGATAGAAATGTTTTTTTCAAAATAAAGCTAAGCATTTTGGGCATTATGATGGTTATATCTGTCTTCCGCACTGCTTATGTATGGTTTGTATTTTGGATATAAGTACTTTGGTATTTGGGTTATTATGCTCACATTCTGTACGCCTTACTTCGGTTATGACTTCGACACACTTTCTACTTTGCATACTCGGTACATATTCCGTGCGACCCCTTTCTTCGGCCGCATTTCATGCCCGCAGTACAGATACGCGTTTTGGTGATCCACCGGCGTAGGATTCCGATTCGTCGTTCGAGTGCTCCCTTTGTTCTTCGGGAGCCAATATTTTGGGTATATACTCTTCCGATGTATATGATTATGTTTATTCGAGGCACGGCGGGGCCACGTCCCGTCATCCGATTACGTGGATTCGACAGAGGTCCGTAGGCATAGATGTGGGTTATGTACGCTTTTTGGATGCGTTGAGTAAGTTGTGTTTGGGCGGCCCATCCGCCGTGGCAGCCTTGTCGGCTGCCTGTATGTATGCTTTACTACGTTATGTATATTATGATAGCCTTGTCGGCCTCTGTGCCGTATATATTTGTATGCGTCAGTTTGGAGCCACGTCTGGTATTTATATAGGTATGAGTTGCTTGTATGCCGAATCTGGTTAGTGAGCGCGTATGGGTGCCCAGCTCGGGCACTAGTCACGGCCTACGGGGTTGGGTCATGACAATAACAATAGCTATCATTCCAGTATCCAAATGGCTCCGTATGAAGCTTTATATGGAAGGAAATGTAGATCTCCAATTAGATGGTTTGATGTCGGGAAGTGCAATTGATAGGCCCGAATTGATTCAACAAGTCAGAAAAAGTCAAGGTGATCCGAGATCGATTATTGACAGCCCAAAGTCACCAAAAATCTTATGCGGACAACCGCCTGCGAGATTTAGAATTTCAAGTCAATGATTGGGTATTCTTGAAAGTATCACCAATGAAAGGGGTGATGAGATTCAGTAAGAAAGGAAAGTTAAGTCCTCGATATATTGGACCCTACAAAATCATCCGCAAAGTGGGTCAAGTGGCGTATGAATTAGAATTGCCCTCAGAGCTCGAACTAGTTCACCCAGTATTCCACGTTTCAATGCTCCGCAAATATGTGGGAGATCCCACAAAGATTGTGCCAATAGATGATGTCCAGATTACAGAAAAGCTAGCTTATGAAGAAGTACCTATTTCCATACTAGACAGGCAAGTGCGAAGACTTCGAAACAAGGAAATAGCTTCAGTCAAAGTCCTATGGCGTAATAACAATCGGGAAGAGATGACTTGAGAAGCAGAAGAGAAGATGAAGTCCACATATCCACATTTGTTTCAGCCCCTGGAAGAGACCTATGATGAAACGTCGAAAGAATAAGGTATGTATGCTTTTCTTTTATGCATATGGGTCGTGTGTGGCCAATTTATACCGCTATTATGTTGTGGCCCTGTGAGGCAATGATATTATGGGTTGTTGTGACAGGATGGTAACGCCATATTATAGGGAAAACTCTGGCAAAATTTTTCTAGAATCCCCGACGATTTAACATTCGAGGACGAATGTTCCAAAAGGGGGGAAGAATGTTACACCTCGGAAAATTCCCCATTAGTGTACAGTGAATAGATGAGCGAGGGGTATGATGTATACGAGGTTTGGACAAGTAAGAAATAGTATTTGATGATCCTAATTAAGATTTTCAAAGACATTCGGATTGAAGAGAGAAAGTTGTTAAGGAAAGCGAGTTATAAGTTAAGTGTATCGAATAAGAATTTTGAGTATTAAGTTAATGATGTCTTAATGACCCTTTGAGGAAGAGTTATAACGTCCCTTAGAATGGTATTGAACTAAGGAACAAGTGTTAAGAAGGTTCCATAAGGATCGGAGGTCAAACGAGTCGACGAAACAACTCTCGGAAAACTGGGCAAACATACGGCCAAACATACTAGCCGTATAAAATGTATGGACCGTATGTCCAACCGTAGATTCAGCCCAGAATACCATAATTCACTGGACCAGATCTATGGCCAGACATACGGCCCGTAGAAAATATACGGACCGTATGTTGGTCCGTATATCTTGGTCGGGCTGAAGTTGATTTTTATATAAGGGACCCTTTTTCATTTCATTTTCATTTCACTCTCATTCCTCCACACTCCAAGACCCCTCTAGAATATTCCACACACTTCATCCATGAGAAATCAATAGAAATCAAGGATCAACAACAAGAAATCAAGAGAATCAAGTGAAAGAAACTCCATCAAAGTCATACAAATCAAGAAAACCCAAGAGATGAAATAGGGTTTTGGTGCAAGAAGTGTAATCTCATCCAAAGCTTGTTCCTCTATTATTTAAGGTAAGTTTCATGACCTATTCATGTTAATTGAAGTATTATTAAGTTGAAACACATGGATTGTAGAAGTGTATAGCAAATGGGTCATCAAATGTGTGAATAGTATTATTATGGAGTAGTAGTTGGATTGAATCATGGAAATGAATATGTTGATGTTATGAATGTGATATAAATGATATTTAGAACATGAAATAAGCATTGGATATGAAAGAATGCGACGATGGACTTTTGTCATGATTATGGAGAATTGTAGTGAAATCATGAATTGTGGGCAATGTGATTAGATGATGCCTATTGTTAGTGATATTGTGATGGTTGTTATGAATGTTGGGAGTTGATATGGAATATGGCGGAAGGTAGTATAAACAAAGGAAATGCTGCCCAAATTTCTATAGCTTTAGTAAGTATACTTTCACGACGATATAGCTAATGTCGATACGAATTCTCTTGAAGGTATAAACAAGTGCATTAAAGGAGAACGAGCAAGCGATAGAATAGCTAAATGACAAAGGTATGTGAGGCTAGTCCTTTCTTTCTAAGGCATGAGTCCTATGGCATGAATTTCCTCTTTCTTATGAATGTTCCACTTTCAAGAAGACTACGAACCCATTGTTCATGAATAGCCATACGAGATAAGAAATATGCTACGAGTAAGATAATGATGATAGTAAGCTAAGTCTAGAGATGCTATAGTCTATATATGATGCTCCTATTAAGCTTATGAAGCTATCCATAGTTCATTGATGTTGATCATTATACACACTCACCTTATGCTTGTTCCTTCAAGGTGAGGCAGAATACTTATGAATGCTCATAATGACATTGGGGGTCCACGACCTTACGTCACCCCGATAAAGTATGATTATCTATGAGTCTCTATGCATGTATTGCTATAAGTATATTATGATAAGCACGTATGATAAGTATGTTATGATAAGCATGTATGATAAGTATACTATGATAAGCATGATATGATGAGCACATGATGAGATTACACCGCGCCTAGTTGGCCGGGGCCACCACCGTAGGCGGAGTGGCATCTCATGGCCAAATGGCGGGCAGACACCACTAGTGGGCGGCATGAGATGATACCCCGGACGCGGGAGGCCTGGACGCAGGCTAATGCTATTGCTAATGATATCGATTGTCACACCGCACCTATATGGTCGGGCAGCTTATATATTTATACATTTATGCATATATGATATGATGATGAGTACAAAAGTAAGCCAGCATGTATTACTTCCTTTATGATTCAGTGACATGATTGCTCCTCATTGATACCTCCTTATTTCATTGATATCTTATTGTTGTTTATGCCTTACATACTCGGTACAATATTCGTACGACCGTCCTTTTCTTCGGACGCGTGTTCGTACCCACGGTAGACGGAGGGAGGATCCAGACTCATAGGAGCTAGCAACGGATTAGAGAGCACTCCTTTTTCCGGAGGTGCCATTGATTATTCTTTTGGTACATATATGTATATATTCATGATTGGGCACGACGGGGTCCGTCCCCGTCCACGTATCTAGTACTGAGGGTCCACATACGCGAGTTGGAGTAGCATGGTCCCATAGTTTGTATGTATGTGTACGTGCGTGTATATATACTATTTTGATAGCCGAAGGGCTTATGTTTATAAGAGCGATCATGTTTCAAATGATGATATATTTTTATGATTATGAGCATATAGTATGAGTGAGAGCAGATAAGTAACAGCATGAGCGGTGTTCGGTGGGTAGCCCCGGATACCCGTCATGGCCCGTAGTTCGGGTCGTGATAGGCGGCTTATGGATAATGATAATAACACCGTGCCTACATGGTCGGGCAAGATAACATCGTGGAACATGGTCGGGCAGACACCACTAGTGGGCGGCGTGAGATGATTACCTCGGACGCGGGCTAATGATGATAACACCATGCCTATATGGCCGGCAGCATAACACCGTACCTATATGGTCGGGCAATTTATATATATATATATATATAAGGTTGATTTAAAAAGTTAAAGTTAGCATGCATGGTATCCGCCTTATGAGGCAATCAGATGTACAGGTTATCCTTACCTCATGTTATGTTCCATATTCTTGTTATGTTGTTATTCATGCCTTACATACTCAGTACATTATTCGTACTGACGTCCTTTTGTTTGTGGACGCTGCACTCATGCCCGCAATTAGGCGAGGAGAAGACCGAATCCGTAGGTGCTTTATCGTAAGATTCTCATGAGCACTCCACTTACTTCGGAGTCTAACGATCTACATTTTGGTATTGGTCCTTATGGTCGCTTGTATTCTATGTAGAGGCTCGTAGACATGTGTGTATAGTTAGACGTTTCTTACCCTACCGGTTCATATCATTGTATAATATTTTAGTAGCCTTGTCAGTTTTTGATGATGGGCATAATTGTTGAAGATTATAAAGTGATGTGTCTTTTTATTGTGATATATGCCCTTACAGATTATGATAACCATGAGCTGTCTTTGTGGTCCACCTAGAAATGTGTCACACCCTAATTTTTGATAGGGCATGATGGGCACCCGACCCTTACTTAGGGCCGAGCGAACCCGCTGACTCTCGTTATACTCATAATCATGCTGGGCCTTTAAATCATAAGAAGAATGCTTAATGAAAGCTTTGAAAAGAAACATACTTTTCATCTTTCTCAAATCAAGTGAAAACTGTAAACATATGAAATCTGTAATATAATGCATATTGATACATCGGCTTACAGAGCCGCTTACAAAACTGACATATTATATACATGACCCTGTCTGCAAAGTCTCTAACATAACTCAAGATACCATAACATACACACTCTGACTCGGCAGCACTCCGGGAAGAAATGGAGCTCGCCAATCCAGCTGGAACATCTTCTACTCATCTGTAGGTACCTGCGTGGCATGAAACGCAGCCCCCGAAGAAAGGGGGTCAGTACGGAATATGTACTGAGCCTGTAAAGCGTGAATTACAATAAAGAGAGTCATACTGAATAAGGGGTACAAAAAATCATAAAGCTTGCCTCTGAAACATAAATCATGCATGTCAATATCATGTAGTACATATGCATATACATAACGTGTCCCGGCCCTCTAGTGAGGGACTCGGTAGATAAAATCATCATATCATGGATATATAACGGGCCCCGGCCCTCTGGTGAGGGACGCGATAAGTAAAATCATCATGTGCATGCACATCATGTCATCATGTCATCATATATATATATACCGTACCCGGCCCTCTAGTGAGGGGCTCGGTGAAGTGATCATATACATACCGTACCCGACCCTCTAGTGAGGGACTCGGTGAATAACGTACCCGGCCCTTTCGGGACTCGGTGGGGAGATCCTGTCTCCATCATGTACATATATAAGGGGATCCTGTCCCCGGCGCCATCATCATATCATCATATACCGTACCCGGCCCTCTAATGAGGGACTCGGTGAACAATGCAATAGACTGTGCACGAATACATACCCGGCCCGGGACTCGGTGAAAGATGTAGCAACAGCTCGCACGAGCAGAGTAGTGAGAAACCATATGCACATACATCACCATATCAAATATCTTTCGGACGCCATTCGGAAACATATGAAACATCATGAGCATATCAAAAACCCGTAAGGACCATAGTCGTATATCAAACCAATCCGAGCCCGCCTATGAAAGTTACGGGCATTATACGTTATAGAATTATTTGCGAACATATCAAAGCGATCCGGTTCCGTTTATGAAAGTTACGGACATTTTTAGACATAGGATCTTTTAAGAACAAAAATTCTTTTTGCGACATTTGAAACCCAGTCATACGTAGGACTTAAGGACCATAGCCCGACCATATAAAGAATGTCATCATCAAGAAACAAATAAGAATCGTAAACATACATCGGGACTTAAGAATGGAGTTGCCCCAAGGCACATATCATGTCATATCTTACTTACGTCTAAGACATGCCAAAAGAAGGAAAGAGTAAGCTTTACATACCTCGTCCGCTTTCCAAGCTATTCCGAACTCAAGTCTCGGGCTCCCCAAGATCTACAATACGTCAATAAATACCAAACATTAGCTATAGGCACTTAGGAATTCAATCCTAAGTTAGCATTTGTCTACGAAATTTGGCGCATTTCCCCTTTGTTTATATGCCTAGCCCGAATCCTCAATTCGAACTAACAACACCAACAACAATACCAATAGTATTAACATCATTTCCAATACCGATGTATGCCATAAAACAGCCCGCACACTCTTTTCTAAATTTCTCAACCAACCAAATTTGCGACATAACTATTTAATAATTTTATTTCCGTAAAGGAGTCGAAATTCATATGAACAACATCAATAACAACAGCCTTCACATTTTACAAGGTAAATACATTTATTTTCATCCAAAATTCTCTTCAAATCTCCTTCCATAATTCACAACACCAACAACGAATTTATTAGACTATTCCCTCCGTGCTAATCCGTTAAAATTCTAAATAAACTCATTAACAATAAAAAGTAACCGTATTCATACCTTAAGCATGCAGCCCCCACGTTATCACTCATCTCCTTGGTTGATTTTTAGCTCAAATTGAAGACAACGCAGCGTACAACACTTTTCTCTTCATGGGCTTCGGAATTCGGGGCTCAGATTTTGGTCAAAATTGGTTTTTCTTCTGTCACACCCTTAGTCCGATAGGGTGTGATGGGCACCCGACCCTTACCTAGGGCCGAGCGAACCCGTAGACTTTCATAATACACGTAATCATCCGGCCCGCAAAACGTGTCAAAATGCGAGAAGGAAAAGTTTTCAAAGAACAAGATACCTTTCGTCTTTTTTCAAATCAAATAAAATGCCGTAGTCGTAACGAATCAGAACATAATGCGTACCGATATATCGACTTACATAGCCGATTACAAAACAAATCTGCGCATAATGCATAATAATTCATCGAACACGTGACCGCTCACAAAACCGACATATCACACACACGACATCGTCCGCAAAGTCTCTAACATAACTCCGGATACCATACAAAAGCATTCGACATCGGCGGCCTCGAGGAGGAAATGGAGCTCGCTTCATCCGGACGAACATCTTCTCGTTAACATCACCTACTCATGCAGCAGGTACTGCGCGGCACGAAACGCGCCCCCGAAGAAAAGGGGGTCAGTACGGAATATGTACTGAGTATGCAAAGCAGAAAATACAGAAAGCGAAATCATAACCGAAGTAAGGTGTACAGAACGTGAGCATAATAACCCAAATACCAAAGTACTTATATCCGAAATACAAATCATACATAAGCAGTGCAGAAGACACATATAACCATCAGAATGCCCAAAATGCTTAGCTTTATTTTGAAAAACATTTCTGATTCACATATACAGAAAATAGGACATATCATATAACCTGACGTTAACCGAATGCCGAGGAACGTTCGGCCCGGTCCATAAAGAAAATAATAGTGTCGAGAAACGTACGGCCCGATCCATATATCAGATAATAATCATACATCACACTACGCCATCATATATCATATCGTATCAGATTATCATATCATCAAACATCATATCACATATCACATACGGTCCGCAATGTGGTCGCCACTCCTTCTGGACGCCACAACACATCATACTTCAGAAGATTTTATATCTCCGAACATCTCCAAAACCCGACATACCGCGGTCAAAAGTCCAGCGGTCAATGTCGCAGCCCGCGGTCAAATGTCCAGCGGGTCAATATCACATATCACATACCGCGGTCAAAAGTCCAGCGGTCAATATCACATATCACATCATACTAATCACATCATACTTCGTTGTGCGCACGATAATAACCGGCCCGGGATCCGGTGAAGGATATAACACAGAACGCATGAGCAGAATCGTAAGTAGCCATATACATACAAATCTTTATTACACACTCAACGGAATAACTGAAACGAACTATTATTTCAAAACCAAGACAATAGTCAAATCAGATTTTCTTCCGAATATCACTCGGCAACATATCAAGCCGAACTTCAGAAACCATAGTCACGTATCAAAATCATAAGTACACGAATCGTTATTTCAGACTCAACAGACAAATATATAAACATACTCGGGGTCAGAAAGGTAGTCATATTGAATTCTTCCAAAAGCCATCAGAATTGTACAGAAGAAGATCGCGGGACCCACGGACGAGCGTCAGCCCCATCCGGGCCCACCTACGAAAATCATAGTCATCATATGTTATCGAATCATCATTATTACAAACTCAAAAGATAAGTAAGAACGATCGTACTTGAAATCGAA